>NC_140562.1:45904723-45937223 GCF_057381845.1 Rhamphochromis longiceps
GGTGGCTTCTTCCACTAAAAGGACTTTTAATGTGAAAGGGATTATTTCTGGCTGTGGGGGTGGAGCACGTGTGAGGCCCACCAAACATTAAAATGAGTAACACTAAAATAAAAACCCGACCCATTTAAGTTCTGGATTTCCCCGAGTTTACCTGTAAAGTCACCTGTGAGAAGTCGACCTGAGGCCGTCCAAAGTGGACGCGCTCGGCTCAGTTTTATTTTGAAGCAGCTTTAAAATGAAGCGAGTGATTCATTCTGGTAAGACGACCCTCTTTGGAGACGGCGTCCTCCACAGAGGGTCCGAGCAGCGACCTGACAGCTGAGCCGTGGCGCTCTCTGAGCTGCTTTTATTTTGTAAATAGAGTCTGTGCTGTTGGCCGCAGGTGAGTCGCTCAGAGAGGAAGGTGAACCGTTTTTATCAGCTCACTGATTCCTGGACTGTTTTTCTATTAAATACATCAAAAACAAAGCGGCGTCTCCTTTCTTCCTTCTGTCACAGCTGCGACAGGAAGTCCATTTGATTGATTAGGAAGCTCAGCCCCTGATGTTTGGCTGACCCGGCAGAGCTGTGGAGTGTTTTGTGTTTTGCAGCCCACTGGTCACCTGTGCAGGTGTCATCCTGGGGGGAGGGTCTCTAAATGTTCTTTGCTAATCTGACTGAACAAAAATGTGTTTTTATGACAGTTTTTGGTTTCTTTTAACGATCGTAGTCTAACGCACAGAAAGCAAGTATTTGTTCAGCTGTGATGACGGCGGCTTACACTGAGCTTATACACAGGCACCAGTACTGATGCTGGGAGTCGGGCTGTGGGGAATGAGATGTCCAGTCTGAGCCGATGAATCCCGGCTTTGTCGTGGGCATGAAAGAAAATCATCGATGGAAACATTTGGTCATTGAGTGTATTCAGACTGACCTCAACACTGTTTGATGAGGACAGTTTGAGGGGAAAACATCAGGATATGACTTCAGACTCAGTTTAAGAGAAGCTCCTCGCTGTGTCACTGAGCCTGAAACATCTCTGCTCTTTATAATATCTCACAAAGATAATCCGCATAAACACAAAATGCCGTTTTTACACGATGATTTAGTTTATTAGGGGAACAAAAGCTTTCCAAACCTCGCTGCCCTGTGATGTCGTCGCCTCTTAAAGCTAATAACTGGTTGTGTCATCATTGGCAGCAAGAACTGCAATCAGCTGTTTGTGATAACTGACATCGCCGAGTAAGACAAAGTCAGTGACATCATCAGCCTGAGAGGGTTACAGAGACATTTCTCAGGCTGTGGAGGTCACAGAAGAGCCCAGATTAACATCTGCAGACCTGCAGACTCACCTGGCTCAGATAAGGTCAGAGGTCAACAGTAAGAAAGAGGCGGGGCAAAGATGGGAGAGTCCAAGCAGAAACCACTGCTGACCAAGAAGATCACAAAGTCTCGTCGCACATCTGCCAACAAACATCTGGAGGATAATATTCTGAGGGCTGACGAGACAGAAGCTGAACTTTCTACGTTTCATCCAGAAACATCCCAGCAGCAGCAGCCAGGGTGGTGGTCGCGTGACGGTCTGGCTGCTCTGCAGGAACCAGCAGCTCCACCTCTGATTGGCTCAAAGTCTGGACTTAAACCAGGCCTGGCAGTGAAGCTGGACTTAGCTCCAGGTCGTTCATGATTTAAGAAGAGAGGCAGTTCGTTTTCACAGAGCTGTACCTGTTTGCTTCGTCCATTTCAGGCGCTTTTTATTTGCAACGCAATGAATATTAAAACACTTACAACCATGTGAGTGAACCCTAACATGGGCACACAATGCAAATCAGCAGGGAGGGACTGTAGCGAGTCATTGTTCTCTTCAGGTTCGCGTTTATCGTTGCTAAGCAGATTATACAACAGCAGCATTACAAATATGCAGATCAAACCTGTGAGACAGCGCTGCACACACACACCAGAGAAAGGTCAGAAACCCTGTGATGTGAGGAAGAACAGGCAGTATTGATTTCAGTATAAACTCCCTCGATGCTGCTACAGAGGACGCTGGCGGACTTTGAGTCTGTGCGTCTGAAGCTGCTGCGTGAACATAAATAAGAGACCGGCTTCACAGAGCTGTGTGCTGATCGGCACTAATGAGGGTGGAAACGATGGCGGAGGCTGAACTGATGGTCTAAAGATCAAACCAGCCCACGCAGAGAGCGCACCGAGGTACAAACAGCCTCTGAAAGCTGCACGAACACCAGCACGCACCACTCCAGCTCTCACCTCTGCTCCTTCATTACAAGCTTAAAAATGCATCTTTATTTGACATGAATATGAGCGGAGAATCGTGCATGCGCACGCAGCCTGCTGCATTACCAACAGTTTTACTTTGAACAGCAGGAGCACGTCGGGGAGTCGGGCTGAAATCCACAGAAGAAGAAGAGGCAGGAGGAGATGTGGTGGACTCCTTCCAAACTGCTGGTGTGAGGGCAGAAGGAGGTCGCACCAAACTCTGATTATGTCACTTTAACTGAGGGCCCCGAACGCTGAGGGGTGGTCGACACGTCTTCCTGAAGCCTCACTTCAGCTTCGTAGCTGTTGCCACGGTGGCAGTCGGATGTGACCATATCTAGATAACTTTGCAGCTAATGCTAGTTAGCAACTTCCCACAATTACCCACACAGCAGCCATGTTATTGGTCACATGATGTCATTAAAACGCTCCTTAAAGCTCCAACATCACAAACATGGTGCAGACGTCCAGTTCAGGTGACGCTAGCAGCAACAGCCACCTGTCAGTCAGAGAGGCCACGCCCCTAATAATGCAATCCAGTTTAAACAGGTCTCTGGCCTCAGTGTTGTAAATAATAACAATAATAATATTTTCATCCACATAAGATACAAACAGCTGGAAACGACAAAAACGGGATCAGAAAGTCTCTCCATGGACGATGCAGCGTCGCTAACACTCGGCAGCAGCCACAGTTCTGCTGAGCAAACACGTCACAGCTCGCTCCTCACTTCAGCTCCGAGTCTCTGCGTGCAGCCGCTTTACCGGATGTTTTGTGCCTTCCATAGAAGAAGAAGTAGGTAAGTACCTCAGCCGGCCGCCCTCCACCTCCTCCGTCACCCGGAGGGAGGATGTCCGCGGCTCAGCTTCATCCAGCCACTTGGTGGCCACGAAGCTCACCAGCCTCAGAGGGAACTTGATGGACTTATTCAGCTGCTTCCTGCTGTTTCGGACGCTCACAAAGCAGAGGGTGTTGATGATCCCGTTGCTCATGGCGATGCACTCGATGACGTAGAAGGCCACCAGGGAGTTCTTGTCCGTGGAGATAAGGGTGGGGTAAAAGTCCCGCACCAGGGTGAAACCGTAATACGGCGCCCAGCACAGGATGTAGGCCACCAGGACTAGAATCAGCACCACCACGGTCCTCCTGCGCTTCTGCAGTCTCTTGCGGATCTGTACCGTCTGAAAACCTGGAACATTTTTAAACCACAGCTCTCTGGAGATGTGGGTGTAGCAGACGGCCATGACAGACACGGGGCCCACGAACTCCAGAGCGAAGACGAGGAGGAAGTAAGAGCGGTAGTAAACCTGGTGGTCCACGGGCCAGATCTGAGCGCAGAAGGTCTTATCGGGGCAACCGTCCACATGTGGGTACGTCGTCTCTGAGGCCATGTAGGCAGACGGGATGGAGATGAAGATGGGGACGAGCCAGATGGTCAGGATCACGCAGCACGCCGTCTGGTGCTTCATACGAGGCCTCAGCGGGTGCAGGATCGCCATGTACCTGCAGACACAGACGGGAAGCTGGCTCAGGTGGAGGAGGGCCGGCTTTCGCGCCCTTCACACGGACTGCTTCTAAAACACGGAAACCTTTTGGTTTCTGAAGCTTTGATAATATAAATTTTTAGTTACCGTATTTTTCGGACCATAAAGCACATTAAGCGAAACAAAACAGATGAGTCAAACTACTCCACTCATTCTTCTTTCTTCCTCCACTTCTGTACCATCGATTCATTAATGCTGTATTCTATCACAGCGGCTCTGTTCCCATGTTGTTGCAGTATATGAATGACTAACCTCGTATTGTGGATGGATTATCTCAGCCGTTCTCCTGGCTGAAGTTTGGTCCGTTTACAGCATCCTGCCATGCGACTGCATTTGTTTCTAACCACATTAAATCGGTTCGAGGTCAGTACGCACAACCAGGATTCATACATGAGGCGCTCCGCATTATTAGACGCACTGTCGATTTTTGAGAAAATAAAGGATTTTAAGTGCACCTTATAATTTACCTTTGACCACCGGGGGAGAGAGCGTGCTGAAAGGCGTACCTTTGCTCATGTGTGCCACAGACATGTATGGTTTGTTGTTATTAATATCTCCTTCATACCTTAATGAATCACTATAAACGAATACAAACATCAGTGGGATGATGAAATCAACATAACAAACAGAATATAGTCAACGCTTCCTAAATCAGCTGAATCATAATCATCTGATTTTTTAATGTTGTGATTTTTAATGAATCACAGTCTAAAGGTCCGGCTGTGAGTATCAGTACATCATCAGTTACATAGCAGCGCTGCATTAATCTAACATTGGTCTTACTTTGACCCAGAAGGACTGGCAGCTGGACGATGAGCCTGTCTCAGACCAAACTGCCGGGCCCTATCAGGTCCTCTCAGGTCCTCTCAGGCCCTCTCGGGCCCTCTCAGACCAAACTGCCGGGTCCTCTCGGGCCCTCTCAGGTCCTCTCAGGTCCTCTCAGGCCCTCTCAGACCAAACTGCCGGGTCCTCTCGGGCCCTCTCAGGTCCTCTCAGGTCCTCTCAGGCCCTCTCAGACCAAACTGCCGGGGCCCTATCAGGTCCTCTCAGGCCCTCTCAGACCAAACTGCCGGGTCCTCTCGGGCCCTCTCAGGTCCTCTCAGGTCCTCTCAGGCCCTCTCAGACCAAACTGCCGGGGCCCTCTCAGGCCCTCTCAGGCCCTCTCAGACCAAACTGCCGGGGCCCTATCAGGTCCTCTCAGGCCCTCTCAGACCAAACTGCCGGGTCCTCTCGGGCCCTCTCAGGCCCTCTCAGACCAAACTGCCGGGTCCTCTCAGGTCCTCTCGGGCCCTCTCAGGCCCCCTCAGGCCCTCTCAGGGCCTCTTGGGCCCTCTCGGGCCCTCTCAGGGCCTCTCAGGCCCCCTCAGGCCCTCTCAGGCCTCCTCAGGCCCTCTCAGGTCCTCTCAGGTCCTCTCAGGCCCTCTCAGACCAAACTGCCGGGTCCTCTCAGGCCCTCTCGGGCCCTCTCAGGTCCTCTCAGGCCCTCTCAGACCAAACTGCCGGGGCCCTCTCGGGCCCTCTCGGGCCCTCTCAGACCAAACTGCCGGGTCCTCTCGGGCCCTCTCGGGCCCTCTCAGGCCCTCTCAGACCAAACTGCCAGGTCCTCTCGGGCCCTCTCAGGTCCTCTCAGGTCCTCTCAGGCCCTCTCAGACCAAACTGCCAGGGCCCTCTCGGGCCCTCTCGGGCTCTCTCAGGCCCTATCAGGGCCTCTGATTTGGCTTTTTATCCTGTTCCCTTTGGAGGTTTTGCTCTTTTACAAAGTAAGACTGTTTTTGTGGTGGTTACGTACTGACGGCACCGTCTGGACACGGGACGTTTCAACCTGTGACTGTGAGGACACGTCAGAGATCTTTCTGCTGTTTTTCAGTGCTGTCATCGTCTTGTCTGTTATGAAGGCGGAGCTCCTTTTCCGCCTCTAAAATCTGTGGACACATTTCTTTCCTGGTATTTCTGCCTGAATGGATCGGATTGGTTGAATGGAGCTTTAGTTTTTCAGGATGTCCCCTCTCGGGGGTTCTGGTGTTTCTGTTGATGTAAGACTGTGTTTGCAGTTTCAGAGGAGCTGAGCTTTGATGTAAGCGAAGCAGCAGTCGTGTTCGTTGGATTTAATGGATTGTGTTGTTATCAGCTGCAGAAGTGTTTGTACCCTGAGTCGGTCTGACACGCTGCCAGATGTTTGGATGTGTTCGCTCTCAGGATAACGAGGAAAGTGGAACCACTTTGTTGTCCCCAGATACACAGAAGCTCTCTGGAAACACTAACAGCCGTCAGCCAGGCGTGATGAAGGACGCGTGGAGGACCGCCGGAGCGTGAGCTGCCCGGTTTCACTCAGAAACACGGGAGCTGCTTTTGTTGAAGCAGAATGTAAACCCCGTCTGTCAGCTGGTCCGCTCTGGAATGTGCTTGATGTGGAGCCACCGTCAGGACCCTGCACATCATCAGCGGCCTCGCTGCTGCCGCCACACGCTTCGACTCACACGCTTCGAGTGCTTATCTGGTTTCTTAGCGTGACTCAAACATCATTCATACTTTGGCTCAAGCACACCTGAGGTCACGTGACAGGAAGCATTAATGGAGAAAACCTCTGAAGATTGATCTGAGAGTACAAGGATCCCACCCCGGGGTGGGCTGATGGTCGTTTAAAAGAAGCAGCATTCCCACAGGGGTGTCAAAGTAAGGCCCAGGGCCCAGAATCGGACCGGCAAAACTCAAATATGGCCCAACTGGTCAGCTTAAGAAGATGTGGCAGTTTTTACAGATACTAATGAGTTCTCAGTAAATCAACAAAACCTTCATGTTTAATATTTAATGTGCAATGAGCTCCACTTAAGATCACAGTGGACTTCAGTAAACTTTACAGTAACTGTGCAGTAATTGAATTTGCAGCACTGTTACTGTAAATAAATGACAGGATATGACTGCATTTATACTACTGTAACATTGTATTGATTCTATATTTTTCCTGTAAATTTCCTCAGTGTTACTGTAATGTTTGCCAGTCATGTTTTACAGTGTAGCCTCTCCTCTGACGTCTGATTGGATGAAGCATGATGCTCATGTTGGAGGTTTTGATCCCGTCAGAAGGACTCCAGACGCTCTGATCTTCATCAGCGAGTGATGTCGTACTGACCTCGTCCATCTTTCAGGCACAAAGTGAATATTTAAGATTTAAATGGATCACCTGTAAGGACGTCCATCCTGGTAGGATCCTGATGGTTGTTTCAGAGGACCAAACCATGAACATCAGCAATAATTACCAATCATTTCAAAGAGGAGTGGACTTTTCTGTTCCATACTTCTATTCTGTAATAAAACATCCTGGCCTTTACGGAGCCTCTCACTACCTTTTTAGCTCCTCCTACTCTCAGACCTCCCTCTGGGTAAGTCAGTTTTCCTCTGGTTGGGCAGCTTCTGGAAGCCCACTGAGGGGCAGCTCTAAGTGCTGACGCTGTGGCAGAGATTCAGCAATATTATAAACCGAACGTCCGTTACCCAGGATATTCTCACACGGAACATTTACACGCCAAACCAACCGAAGCACAAACAGAGGCTCTGTGTTGTCTGCTTGTGTTCCCGGAGGTGAACTCACCTGTCCACGGCGATGGCCAGGAGAGCGTTTGTGGACACGTAGAGCGAGACAGTGCGCAGGTAGTTGGTGGAGGCACAGAGCAGCAGGCCGTGCTCCCACGACAGCTGCTTCACCACGTAGTAGTCTAGCAGGAAGGGACAGCAGATCGCTGCCACCAGCACGTCCGACACGGCTAGGTTGGCGATGAGCAGGTTGGTCAGGTTTCTGAGCTGCTTGTAGCGGGCGAGGCTGGTGATGAAGAGGCAGTTCCCCACGCCGCACACCAGCATGATGCCCACCAGCACCACGCCAATGACTATGGTGGCCACGAAGAAGGCCCGCCCCTGCGTGGTGTCCAGGATCTCGTCTGGGGAAATCCCGTAATCTGGGAAGACACCCACCAGCGCTGAGCTGCTGTTGGTCGAGGTGCACATTTTGGATCAGGTCAGCATGCTCGCACTGCTACGCCTGCAGGGACGGGACAACAAGGCAAGGGTTAACCTTTGAAATTTGGGAGGGGCCAAAGTTCACGTTTGAACCGATCAAAAACACCTTTCTATGACTGGTCGCTGTCGTGAAGCTCACCTCTGTTCTCAGGTCAGAGAAGCGAGGACCCTAACTAGAGGTTGTCATGGTTGCAGTAATAAAAAGGTTGACAGTTAGCGGTTGGCAGTGACTAAAAGTGGACCCACCAAAAGATACAGTTCCTCTAACGGCCAGTTGAGGCTAATGCTAGTCCTCACAGACTCACAAACACAGAGCTTCTCACCGCAGGGGGCGCTCTCGAGTTCATCCAGACTGAACGGGGCAAACATTTTTGTCTTCTGTATATTTTTTAATAGGAGGGTTTGAGTCAGTGGCTATAGTTCAGAGGTAACATATTAACGATCTTTTGGAAACCACCATCGCGGCGACGCCCTGTCCTACATCATTAACCGACCAATCAGCACGCACTAGCAGAACGCTGGGGTTTTGTGGACAGCGTGAGAAAATTTACACAGACTAAAATAAAATGTTTTTGTCTAGGAACAGCGCCCCCTGCTGCACATGCAGCTGAATTATAGCAGGTTCCTGTACAGTGATATTAACAGGAAGTGGTTTGGGAGCATAAATGCATATAACAGAGCGCCCCCTTCAGGCCAGCCTGTGTTTCTAAAGCCATTACTGCCATGACCGCTGATGGCTTCTTTCCCTGCGTGTTTGCTGCAGATGGAGCGTGTCGTTGGCCGCTCGGGGTGAGGCTGGATGTTTGGTGTGCAGCAGTCGTCAGATTCGCCTGCAGGCTGGGGAATGTTGCATCTCAGCTCTGAAAACTCGACGCAGGAGCTTCTCACCAACCTGCCTCCTGATTGTTCTTTGTGCTGCAAGGAGCTGCTGCTCACATCATCGTTAACCCTTTAGCGCAGCACGCCGTGTCCTGTGGGGACGAGTCTTTCCTGCCGTTGTTGTTTTAAAATGTTTCACAGATTATTGATTCATATACTTTTAAACAGACTCGGGAGCTTACATCGCTGAGAAACAGACAGTTTAAAAAGCTTTCATGCAATATGTCATTATAAAAACACAACATTAAACTGCACTGCTTTAACGTCTGCTTAATGTTTTAGTGCTCATAATAATTTCAGTATATATATATTTTTTAAACAGATTTAATGTTTATTTTTAATAATAATAATAATATAATATTAATATAATATAATAATATAATTATTATTATTAAAAATAATAACGAATAGACCCCTGTGGAACCATTTGCATGTCCCAAAACTTTAGTTATAAACGTATTCATGACTACGGTCGCTTGCCTGCTGTGATGGTTGGAGACGGTGGAGTCGAGCTGAAGATGTTCAGACGTTCGGTGAGCAGGATGGACCTGAGTCCATCAGAGGGACAGCTCAGAGTCAGAGAGGTGGAGGTGGTCTGAGCATGTGCAGAGGGGGTGTGGATATACTGGACAAAGGATGAACAGACATGGGTTGTATTTTAGACTAAATATACTTCATTGTAAGACCAGCTTGTGAGTCTAAGTCATTTAAGTGTTGATTTACGATGGTGAGCTGAGAAAAGGCAACACTGTTTAGAAAAAGACTAAAAGGTGACATTTTAACAAACTCGCTGGCTAAGTGCTGCTCCCTGCTGGTGACAATGTGAGTTGTATTTTCCAGATGGTAATTACAAAAAGTAGCTTTAATGTTTAGGATCTGACTGGAGCATGATGATTATATGATAACATAATGATAATACCGAGAAATAATAATACAAAATATTTAAAAAGAGAAAAATTTATACGGAAAATTTTGTCTTAAAAATAAAGTGAATATATCAGCTGACACATGATCAATTTTTTCACGTTTCACATTTTGTTCACAAAAAAACATAATTTTAATAAAGCTGTGATACAAATGCAGTGAAGAAGAAATAAAAATAACAAATAAGTTCAGATCAATTCCTTGTTTTCCTGTCACTACTTGGTGCAGCACGATCAGATATTTCTGAGCATCTTTTAGCGACTGCTGCCTGTATAGCTGAGACCTCTCTGCCTCCACAGCAGATTAAAAATGAAGCATTAACCTTCCTCTGAGACTTTTGGCCCCTGATTTCAACCCCTGAACCTCATGTTAAGAAATCAAAGCTCAGCAGCAGAGACAGAAACACAGAAGCACACAGAGAGTCTCTGATCCTACAGATTAAACACACTGACAGCGTGTAAAGCAGATTTTAAAGCATAAAAACAGAATCAGAATAAAGTTTCAGAGGGTAACCCCCCCCATGTGACCCGAGGCTGGGTGTGAGTCCTGTTAACAATAAATCAGCTGATCTGAGAGAAATAAATAAAAGATGTGGAAGGATTTCATACAGACCTGAAAATGCTTCTCTTCCTCGCTCCGCTCTGCTGAATGAAAAGAAACGAGCGCGAGCAGCAGGCGCGCTCCCGACGAACAGCGACCGACCTCCCCCCCCCCCCTCCCCCCACCGCCTCTGACAGGGGAAGCCTGTTTGCTGCGTGTTATTACCCAGGATATGACCGGAGGACGTGTGTGTGTGTGTGTGTGTGTGTGTGTGTGTGTGATTTCTAATGCAACAATTACCTGTGAACCAAACATTAAATTATGTGAGAAAAATAAAATACTTACACATTTCCCACAAGTCCACCAACTACTGAGCTCTCAAGCTGTCACGTGACTTTGGGACAGGCCTCCTGTTTTATCTTTTTATTCAAGATCTGTTCACATGTACTTAGCAAGTACATACACATGAAATGCAAACTATTTACATGGCAACGCACAGCAGGACGTCCCGTACAACGAGCAGGTTCGTCCTTTATTCCACCTTAAATGTCCCGTATACTGACCTGCAGTGCCACGTCCTGACCAACAGATGGCACTCTTACAAATAGCTTTCGTCCAGTCACAGCGACGCCTGTCACGCACAGCAGATGTGAGGTGTTACGTGACTCGTAGAAATAAGGCGCTGTTTGGTCTGCGCAGCGTAATAACCCGGCGAACTTTAGCTCCTGATCTATTTGCTGAGTTTTTGTTTCAAAGGAAATGCTCGCGTGATTTCTGTACTGCATTTTTCTTTATTGCTTAAAACGAGGTATTAATAAGCTGAACACTAACCTTTTACAACAGTTTTATTATAACGTGAAGACGGTGCATATTTACACTCCACCCAGCTGGCTGTGCATAGTGCTCGGGCACGTCAGACTGTGTGTGCTTGATAGCTAAAAAGTCCCTACTCTGGGACGAACATTTTTACTTTGAGGGCATGAAGACAGTTCATGTGTCTGTGTGCAGGTGGACGGCCGTGTCCATGCTGTCCGCGACCATTGCTTTTGGGGTTTTCTGCAGATCAAAAGGAGGAAAAATGCGCCCACTCCGAGCCCGACCCCGGCGACTCCATTATCAGCAGCCTCTGAAAACAAGGCCGTGAGCCGACAGTCAGCTATGAAAGCATCACGCAGCATTCATCCACTGCTCATAAACCCTCAGACGTCTCTGGTTTCTCTGCTTTGATGTTTCTGCGATGAAGCTGACGAGACCTGCAGGACCTCCGAGAGCAGCCTGGCAGCATCAGGCGCTTCCATAAACACACTGACGCACAGAAACACATCCATCATCCGTTTCCAGGGATTTTGCCGCGATGACGAAAACCAGACTGACTCCAGATCTGCTCCGAGGTCCACAAACTGCTGCTGGCTTTGTTTCTCAGCATCACGTCAGGCTGTAATCGCTCATACAAACTAAACACCTGCACCACCAGAGCTTTTCACAGGAACCCGGACGACTGACTCCAGTGAATCCAAGATTTCAGTGTAAAACAAACACGCCCACCCACAGGAAACTCCCACCTGATGAGCTGCAGGGTCTCCGACTGACTGTTTCCTGTTTCATCCTCTGGTTTCCTGATATGATCTGCTGCTTTATCAACATCAATCATTAAAACTGAGTTTAACATGAGGCTCATCTGTGGCAGGACGATCTGTCGGTCCCGTCTGTGTCAGGCTGAGATTTCCTGTTTGGAGTTCATTTAACGGCACTTCTCCTCCTGTGAGTGCGGCCCACTTAGCTTCCTGCAGACCTGTGACTTTAGTTCACATAGTTCAGGTACTTCAGGGTCTTTCTCAGAGTGATGGCAAGGTGAACATGAGGTGGGGCCAGGTTTCACAATGAGCTCACCCGAAACTCTGGCTGATTGGGACCCACACCCAGTTTCACACCTCGGCTCATGTGATTAGAGGATCATCAGGGGGTCCTTTTGTCCCTCTGTGGGGGGTCACTCCCACTAGGTTTATATCTGGGACTCTCCACCATTTGACCTTAGAACTGAAGAAGCTTCTCGGATGAGAGGTGAAACGTCTTCAAGCAACTTAAAGAAGTCCAGACGCTTTTCTTTGCAAGCTCCTTAGACTGAACAAGAGGTGGTGTCAACATCAGCTTTACCTGCCCATCTACACATCTTATGAAGACTCTAGAGCGGCTCTTCCTCGACCTCCTCCGACCACAGGTACAACATGCCCAGGACCCACTACAGTTTGCATACAAGGCGGGTGTCGGAGTGGAGGATGCCATCCTGTACCTCCTACACAGAGCCCACTCACACCTGGATGGGGGAAAAGGCACGGTCAGGATCCTGTTTCTTGACTTTTCCAGTGCCTTTAATACCATCCGGCCCTGTATGCTTCAGGAAAAACTGAACAGGATGGAGGTGGACCCCTGCCTGGTGGCTTGGATCTCCGACTACCTCACCGACAGACCACAGTACGTCAGGCTGAAGGACATCACGTCTGACACTGTGGTCAGCAGCACAGGAGCACCACAGGGAACTGTGCTGTCCCCTCTTCTCTTCACCCTGTACACCTCTGACTTCTGCTACAACTCTGAATTATGCCACATTCAGAAGTTTGCAGATGACACGGCCATCATGGGGTGTATCTGGGATGATCAGGAAGAGGAGTACAGAAGTCTGGTGAGGAACTTTGTCGCATGGAGTCACACAAACCACCTGCAACTCAACACCTCAAAGACTAAGGAACTGGTTGTGGACTTCGGGAGGTCCAGAGAAGGTCCACTGCCGGTTCAGATAGAGGGGGAGGAGGTGGAGGTGGAGGTGGTCAACACGTACAAGTACCTCGGGCTGTGGGTGGACAATAAACTGGACTGGTCATGCAACACAGAGCACCTGTATAAAAAAGCCCAAAGCCGACTGTACTTCCTCAGGAGGCTGAGGTCTTTTAACATCTGCAGGAAGCTCCTGAGGATGTTTTACCAGTCGGTGGTTGCTGGAGTACTTTTCTATGCTGTGGTGTGCTGGGGGAGCAGCACAGCAAAGAAGGACTCATCCAGGCTGGAGAAACTGATCAGGAAGGCTAGCTCTGTGGTCGGCATGAAGCTGGACACTCTGGTGACAGTGGCAGAGAAAAGGACACTAAAGAAGCTGCTGGACATTATGGACAATGCTGGGCATCCTCTGCACACGGCCATTAACAACCAGAAGAGTCTGTTCAGTGACAGGTTGCTTCTCCCAAAGACAAGAACTAACAGACTTAAAAACTCCTTTGTCCCACACGCCATCAGACTGTTTAACTCCTCTCTGGAGGGGAGAGGGAGGGGAGACAGGAGGACAAAGGAGGGGGGAACAACTAAGCTGTAGTGCCTCTTCACCTCACTGTACAATACTTTTGTAAATAGTCAACAGTGCAATAGACTCAATACTTGAAATGTGCAATTCACTTGTATTTTTATTTTTTATTCCTATTTATTCTATTTATCCCCTTCGTATATTTTATTTATATTGTCTCTGTATTTATATATATGTGTGTGTAATATTCTGTAACTCTGTAACTTCTGTCGGTGCTGTGCTTTTTTGGAAATCGAATTTCCCAGAGGAACCCACCCGAGGGATTAATAAAGTTCTATCTATCTATCTACACCCCAGCCTTCACCTGTGGCAGCGGCTCAAGCGTCTGATGTGGCTGTAGGAGCGATCGTGGCTCAAGAGTTGGGACTTCGCCTTGTAATTGGAAGGTTGCCGGTTCGATCCCCGGCTTTGACAGTCTCGGTCGTTGTGTCCTTGGACAAGACACTTCACCCGTTGCCTACTGGTGGTGGTCAGAGGTGGCGCCACTCTGTCAGTATGGGCTGAAATTGTGGTCATAAACATTTTGTACTATCAGGATTTGTATGCGTTAAAAAATTTGTGTGTGGCCAAAAAACTACATGAGAAACTCTGCACTCCAGTTTTAAGTTACAAGTACGAATTTTGACCCTATTTTTCTTCCTTTCATCTGATTGGTCAATGTCATGTCAATCACAAATTTAACTACCCAATCAGAGAACAGATGGGTTTGGCTGTCGGAGGGGCGCTTTTTTGAACTCCTTGAAGGGTTTGAAGCTGGAGGATCTCTATATAAATATCCGATAGCAGCTAGGTCCCCTAACTTTCAGCAGCTGTTGAAAGGATAAAGTTGTGGTATATCAGTGGTTAGAAACACATCATTACTTTAGGATTAGTTTAACACAAAGTCAGGGCTGACCCGGGACCATTGCTGTGAGTCACAGTGCGCAGCATAAAAGTCCTTTCACATCAGAGCAGGATGTGCTGCTAATGCTAACTGCTAACTAAAAGCAAAGGATCCAGAATTTGTTGCTGGCTGCTGGGCTCTGTGTGCAGCAGCTCTACCTGCACTAGATGCACCTGCTCCTTGTCTTTTCTATCTCTGACTTTATGTCCTCTACAAGAGTTTCTGTTTTTTTTTGCTGTTTCTTCAAATGTTCAATAAAAACATGTATGCTAATTCATAACGAAGAAAGCTTTGTAATGAAGACTGTCATTTCCAAAACACTGCCCGCCCCCTCGCGGTCCGCAGCGCTGTTGAAAAGGCTGTGGAAGTCCCTGTATTAAACACGTAGACCTGTGACACAAAAATCACCAAACTCGGACGACCACAGACTGTTTTCCTTCGTGGTGATGAAGGAAAACGCTGGGTTTGCATGTAAAAGGGCATTTATTCCCTTCAAGGACCTGCAGTTCAAAAAAAGCGCCCCTCGACAGCCAAACCCATCTGTTCTCTGATTGGATTGTTACATTTGTGATTGACATGACATTGACCAATCAGATGAAAGGAAGAAAAATAGGGTCAAAAATCCATACTTGTAACTTGCAACTTGAGTTTCTCACAGATTTTTTGGCCACACACAAATTCTTTTTACACATACAAATCCTGATTTACAAGTACAAAATATTTATGACCACAATTTGAGCCCATATGTCAGTGCGCCTCAGGGTGGCTGTGGCTACAATGCAGCTGCCATCACCAGTGTGTGAATGTGTGCGTGACTGAATGTGTAAAGTGCTTTGGGGTCCTTAGGGACTAAGTAAGGCGCTATACAAATACAGACCATTTGCCACTTGGTTTCTGCAGACAACATTAAAGTGTCACCTGCTTCCCGACTGACCATCACGTTCCTTTCTGATGGAGTTGTGCGCATGTTTACATTTGTGCAGACAGAAATCAAAATTACACAACGACACAATTACAGGTTTGTCTGTCCTTAATCTGAAATATGCACATGTATACATATATGAGCCTCTGAGTGTGTATAACACTTTCACATGATGATGATGATGATTTAGAACTTCTATGATATTTTGGCGTCTGCAAAATGCACAGACTGTAAGATAAGATCCTGTTTCCAGGATTCTTAATGGACGATTATCCTGTGACTTGTCATTGGCCAATGAGCATCCGGTTTCACAGTTAGACCCGCCCCTCCTCGTCCAAGCTCCATTTTTGCAACCAGCACAGCAACGGCGGGCACGTTTACCTCGAGGCTTCAAATCTGGATTCATTAAAAAAAAGAGACGTCAAGGCAGCTACGTCCATCTTTGTCTCCGTCTCCACCACCAGGGGGCAGACACAAGTACAGCCCGGGCCCAGTTTAATTGTGGCTGATATCCCATCAACAGCACATGCTGCTGATGTTTTTACAGCGAGTGCTTCTTTACACCCATCTGATGGCTTCGGTTCATTTTGGGCACTCACATTACTTCAAACGCAGGCACAGTGTGTACTTTGAAACATTTATTGTTTGTGTTTTAAAAAGCAGAGGCCTCGCACACTCTCCCGCCTCCTCTGCTGGTTATTTATTAATGTGACTGTCATATTTATCAGCGTACAGTGAATAAAGATCATTTGCATGCGTTTTCCATCCAGGATGAAAGATTTCCTCGTGCGTGTCTCAGCGTGGCTGCTCTCCGGTCGCTTCTGTTGATGCACTCAAACATTTTGATTCATTTTCCTGCAGCTGCCAAAGAGGCAGATAAATTGAAGCAGCGGGGGGGTGGAAACTCTCCACAGGCGGAGGAATGAACTCTGAATGAAACATAAAACCTGAGGTGGCCTTCCATCTTCTGGTCGAGGGTGTGATTCAGTCGGAGGTTTAACGCTCGGCCTCACTGGAGTGTTTATGTCTGTTTTAAGCTCCTAAAGTCACAAAAACCTGAAAACTTTTTAATCTAAACTTAAGACCCACAAGCTTCTTCCTCCAAATGTCAGCTGCATCTTCAGCTCTTCACATCGATGTGTCAGATATGGACGAAGCTTCGGGGCCTGAAAAGTCAACCTGCACCTTTTATGCTGGCCACCAGAGGGCAGTAACGTGGTTGCAAAGCCTATTTGCTGTTTCCTGATGAGTTTTTGAGCTCAGTCTTTAGTTTTGGCTCAAATTTAAATCTATGATGATTCTTAGTCAGAAATGTTCTCCGGCCTGTGCTCATTGGTTCAGACCTTCAGGCGTCACACCGGCTTCCTAAACACAGAGACGACCACGGCAAAAATGCTCGCTGTTGCCAAAACTGACATCACAGCTGCACAGGTACATCTCACCCAGTCTAAGCCACAGCTGTACCGCCGTGTCAGGCACTCAGAGGGAGGAGCTTAAACAGAGGAAGTTGGCAGAACGATGTCCCGACGGCTGCACGACTTCCTGTGACGAGCACTCGTTCTCTGCTCACCTGTTTTCACAGGTTAGAGCACCAGAGCAGCATGACATCACATTTGTCTTCCCTCCCCCGCTAACCTGTTGCGTCAGAGGCTTTTACAGCGTCTGCAGTTCCTCTGATGGCCACTTGAGGCTCCAAACTTGAGTCAGTCCACTTGTGATGATGTTTCAGTTCCAGGCGTCGAGGTTTCACTTTTACAAGCCAGTGTGTGACTATTTGGTCAAGGTTGCTACCTCCATCTTTTATATACAGGCTGTGCTTCCTACAGGCCCTCATACAAACGCTCCACGTGTCGCTGTTCTTCAGACGGCCTGCACCGTGAGACCAAACAATAAAATACCAAAAGTCGATCCCACCCCGTCACGGCTGACTTACAGCTCCACAATCCCATAAACCCCTGCAGGCATCTCTGAGGAAATTAACAGCCGACATCACAGAAAGCACTGATGTGCCGACGGCGATCAATAACCCTTCTCTGTTTAGCGACACGACAGACAGGTGGAAGCAGGAAAACGACTGGAAAAGAATCTACAACAACGCCGCACATGTTTAAATCACTTTTAATAAAAAAATCACAACGTTGACAGAAACAAGAGGAAGAAGTTCTACTTTAAAACCCAGAAGAATCCTGTTCTGCTCATCTTAAGGGGTCGGGTCTCGTCAGCTTCGTCGCAGAAACAGGTTATCCTAAGGTAAAGCTTTGAACAGCAGCTGGCAAGGCCCGAGGACCATATAAGGACAAGAGCTCTGTGACATCATACAGACCCAAGCGTAGAAAAAAACCCTGTAGTTTGAGCCAATCCTCCGTTCTGACACCTGTGCAGTTATAACGCATCTGCACGTTTAACCAGCCGGCGGATGGTGACACAGGTGGCTGAAGCGTCACCTGACCTGAGCGTGTTTGTACTGTTGGAGCCTTTGGAATGACATCATCTGACCAATAATACGGCTGCTGTGAGGTTACTGTACTAACAGAGGCGGAGCTTCACGTTTGGTGAAACTCTTGGATTTTAATTGGATGTTGTTGATGATCAACTACAACTCGGCTACGACAGAAATAAAACCCGAGGCTTTGCTTTAACAAGGTTTTCATATCCTGAAGACCCGAGACGAGCCGCCGGCGCCGCCGGCGTGAGCCAACCTGTCGGCATGACGACACGAAGCTTTGATCAATAATGTAAAAGCAGCCTGAGGTGAAACGCGGCGAAAACACACAGGCTTGAGTCGTCTCAGCGCTCACGTCTAAAACCACACAGGCTCAAACGCCGACTGGCAACCACGGCAACCGCCGGTCGCTAAGGAGAAGAGTGCTCTCTAAACCCTCGTCAGATGACACCGTGACCTCTGAGACCTGAGGGGGTCAGAGTAAAAATGTGAGGCACGTTTATGAAAAATGATTTTATTTTACAAAATCAGAAGCAGCTCCGTGGCGTTCCTCTTAGAAAATATACTTAAAAAAACAAAAACAAACAGACGCCATTAGGCTCCGCACACCGCCAGACGACAGAAATCCCCCAAACCGCCAGCCCCGCCCCCCCTCAGTCTCTGTGTCCCGTCTCTGATTGGACGAGGCGACTACTTCTTGGCGTAGGTGATCTTCATGGCGCAGGTCGCCGTGATCCGGAAGCCCTGCAGCGCGTCCTTGGCCACGCCCGCCTGAGTGTCGCTTTCAAACTCCACGAAGGCGATGTCGTGTTTCCCAGGCACGAGTCGCACTTCTTTGAAACCCGGAAACCTGCAGGCGAAAAACAAACGTTCAAACATCAGGAGGCTGAGCACGTTCAGATCTCTGACGTATGGAAACTCTGCTGGATGTGACCACAAACGTTTGAAATATGGACTTAATAAATACAATGTTACAACTTTAAACCTTTGATGTTTTCAGCTGAGCATAAATGATCAGATTTGTAAATCACTGCATTTAGCTTTTGTTCACATTTGTTTGAAGTCTTAAATCAGGCAGCTTGGCAGCCTTGTGGATGGAGCTGTGTGGGTGGAGCAGCAGGTGTGTGGGTGGAGCAGCAGGTGTGTGGGTGGAGCAGCAGGTGTGTGGGTGGAGCAGCAGGTGTGTGGGTGGAGCAGCAGGTGTGTGTGTGTGGCAGGACCACAGTGAGCTGTGCAGCACTCACTGGTTGAAGAGCATGGACAGCATCATCTCGTTGGTCTCCTCGGGGAGGTTATTGAGGAACAGGATGTAGTTCGGAGGGTTGTCTGGAACCTGCGAAGAGAACGAGAGCCGTATCAGCGCCTGGTCGCAGCACGCCGTTAACAGCGAGTCACTCATAACTCTGACGTATCCCACGGGTGAGCCAGAGACGGGAAACAGGAGGAGACCCGGGCCAGCGTGGGATTTATGTTCACTGCTTTCACTTTTCTATAAATTTTAACAGAAATTTTTAATTTTCTAAAAGTTATCGAGTTATTTTCCTGCTGTTAAAGCAGCAGCCGTTAGATTGCAACACACTGCTGTGGCCAGCAGGTGGCGTCGATCCACTGTTTGCAGCCACGTTAAAACAATGACAACAGAACGCAGGCTGTAGGCGGTGGGGATCAAACCACCGACGGCCCACAGCCTCCCACTGAGCCACGGCAAACCCAGAGGGCGCCATCACTCAACTTTGTTTCCTTATCAGGAAAAGGAGGTTTTTTCCGGCTCCTGTGGAATAACAGGACAGGCAAAGGCATGACAACGCTCAGGTAAAACTTACCTGCACCGCAGGTGTGAGCGCAGGAGGGGCCAATCCCTGCAAACAAGAAAGAAGACAGAGGCGTTAAACACGTTCAAAGGTTTCATCTCCAGAGGAATGGCGAACAGAGCAGAGTCAGAAATGAATACAGCGCCGGGAAAACCGGGAACAGCGAGAGGAGAAGTGAGCGCCGAGTGGTTCACAGACTTAGTTAAACGACAGAATAAAGGAGCAGAGCGCAGCAGCCATCCTGGTTTAAGGCTCATTTACGTCCGCCGCCCGGCCCCGCTGCTGCCATTTCCTGTCGGAAACCCTGTTAGAGCGGCTGATGAAGAGGAGTCTGGCTGCTTCCACCTGCAGCGGCTGCCGATTTAGCCTGAAATGAGGCGGCTGATTTATATTCACAGTCCAATAAAGACGACTACGAAGCAGCAGCTGGAGCGCTGCGACGGTCTCACGTAAAGACACGAAGTGCAGCTTCAACATCATCGCAGATGCTGGGAGACAGCTGCAGGAGCGCGAGCACGCATCCACTACAGCCCGGCCCCCCGCGACCAGCCCGGCCCAAACGAGCACTAATTTATTTACAAATACATTCACATGTGATCATACCCGGTATTACATGAAGGGTTTCTGTACACAGGCCCCGCCCACACACCCTCCTTCATGGTCCTCTCATTGTGGGAGGGCGACGCCATGTCTAACCATAAACAGCTACCCGTTAACGTTGGCCGGGTTGCCACATAACGATGACTAAAACGTTAAACGCACTTTTTCAAAATCTTTAAAAAAAAATAAATCAATCTTTGAAAAACAGAAAAATGTCAAACGTAAAAAGAAACGGCGCCCCCGGTGGTAAAGGAGGGAACCGTCGCTCTGATCCACCAGACGAGAGATTTCTGCCATCGCTGGAAATGTCTTCCAACACAAACCGACTGACCAATCACAGCAGCCGTGGGCGAACAGCTCACTTGGGCTGTCAGGGGAAATCGCTGTTTTTGTGAATGGAGTCTGGTGAACAGTAACTTCCTGTCTCACAGCAGGAACGAGGTGAAATGTACAGGTTTGATGAAGCAGTGAGGGGAGACATTTTATTGGCTCGCTCACCGCCGCCGGTTTCTTTGTGGCGTTAGCCGCCAGCTCCTGAGCCTTCTTCTTCTCCTTCTTCTTCTTCTCCTTGTCGCCATATGATCCTTTGACCTTGGCGATGACCTCAGAGTCGGTCTTGGCGTACTGTATCCTCTGGAAAAAAACAAAAGGGTTAAAGGCGCAGCTGCTCAGAGGGAGGAAGTCAGCGATGACCACGACGAAGGTGGCATTCCAGCCTACCATGGGCTTGTTGTAGAAGGGGAAGCCCTGCAGCTGCCTCAGGGCATTGGTGGCGGCGGCGAGCTCTTTGAAGATGACGAAGGCCTGTCCCCTCATCTTCATCGTCTTCATGGCCACGATGTCGATGACCTGCCCGAACTGGGAGAAGAGTGCGTAGAGCGAGCGCTTCAGCTCTGCGGGAGGAAGATGAGACGAGTTCAAACACCCTCACAAACATCTCGACGTTCATCCCGGAGTCTTTTTATTTTTTTTATTATAAGGAGGGTCAAAGGTCACAGGCAGCTGGTACTCCATCCTTGGTGATTATCAGTTAATTAAACTTTAAAGTCTTAAAGAAATGATTCATGGATGAAGCTTCAAGAGAAGAATCAGTTCGAGCTGCATTCACATCAGAAATAACTCAGAGGAAGATTATTACTGCGAAATCTAAACGTTTGTATCAGTAAAACTTTAACTGTGGAACATTTGTTTGATTTATTTATCTTAAAAATGGCTGAACTGAGAAAGTAGGGCTCGGAGTCTGGAGCCACATCTGAGCAAGAACTTTATAAAGTTTACATGATTCCAACGTGTTGCTAATCAGAAGATTTCATTCTTAATTATCAGTACGGCCACTTCTGAACCAAATAAAAAAGAAATAAGAAGAAAACTGAAAAATGAGGAATTCATTTGACAGTTTTTGTCAAAACCTTTATGATTAAAACATGTTTTGGAACAAAGTTCAGAGTGAAGCCTGCAGAAAAAAAGGCTCCTCGTTTCCTGCAAGAAATTCAGCAGTACATACATAATGTTTGTTTTTGTTATTCCTGCGATTGTTCTATTTCTCTGCACTCAAATAGCGTGCACACACACACACACACACACACACACACACACACACACACACACACACACACACACACACACACACACACACGTTTACTGAACTGTAGTATGGATGTGTTGAGATGCGTTTACGGTCATTTTATGTGATGTGGACTTTTCTCTCTGAATGCCACAGAGACGATGACTTATCCCGACCCCGGCACTACAAAGCTACTACTAAGGTATTCTCCCTGATTTCCCCTGATGGGGACGCTGCTGGCAGCATCTGACCAATCACAGTTACTGATAAGTGTACTGGCAGCAGATAAGATGGCATTTCAATGAAAGGTGAAACTACACATAATAAAGACTGAAAGTAGAAAAGAGTGACGATATTGTTAAAGTTTAATAAATAGAAAGAAGGACTTTGAGGCAGTCTAAAAGAATCAAGGGTTAGCTGTAAAGATGTGATTATAAAGGCAAAGTGGGCCGTAGCTACTCTGTCCTGTCTAACAACATCCACTGTTTTAAAAAGGCCCAAAACATCATAACAGACACCTCACATCCTGTTCGAACTGTTGCCCTCAGGCAGACGGTACAGGGCAATCAGAGCAAGGACTAATAGACTCAAACACAGCTGTTATCCAACTGCAATAACACATCTGAATACTACAAAAAAATGTCCATCACGCCACTCTTGTGTTAATCTATGCACGGTCTGAAGCATGTGTGTGGGAATGTATGTGAATGTTTTACTGTTACGTCTTATCAGTATTTTAAGTATTCTATTTTATTTATTGAATTTTATTGTTTTATTTATATTTTGATATTGCTAGGGATGATGCAATGATCGGGGACCATTCTTAATTTCGTTGTTCTTGTGACAATGACAATAAAGTTTCTGATTCTGATTCTAAGCCCCTGAGGCAACTGTTGCTGAAACTGTTGGAAAGAAAGCCGGTAAAACGCCGACTGTGTGAGCTAACAGTTAAATCAATACCACAGCTCTCTCATTAAAACACGGAGCAGTCTGATGGATTATAATCAGTGTTTCATTAAGTTAATGCTTAGTTTTTATTCTTCCAGCCTTTGCGGTGTTTGATGTGTCTGATTGTTAAAATTAGATAATAATCAGCATTGTGATCGTCAGCACAGCAGTTTTAATGCCGATTCCAGCAGAAACTCGCTGCTGTTAGCCATGCAGAGGAACAGCACCCACCTTCCTTCTTGATTTTATCGTTGATGTTGTTGATGTAGATGGTGTGGTTCGGTCTGATGTCCATGGTGGAGTCTGAGGAGACAACAGGAGAGCAGCTTCAGCTTCTTCAGTGTTCAACTCCACCTTTAAACCTCGTTTACCCGTTTAATACTTGCTAATGTCTCGGTAAACTCACACAACCAGAGCAGCAACAAATCGTTTACGTTACACTTTAAAACTCGCTGTTTGAGGAGATCTGGCTAAATCAAAAGCTTCAGCTTGAATTCATTCAAAGCTTCCCAGAAACCTCTCTCACTCGGCTAATGTTAGCATGTGTTAGCTTAGCCCAGCTAGCCTTTAAACTAAATGTTTTTTTCTGGCGTCGCTTGAACGTCAAAAGTCGCCTCTACAGATTTAACCTCCGCCCAGCAGCTCGTCCGTTTAACCGCGGTCAGAGGAGCCTCGGATAAACGTTTTTAACATAAATATAGAGCTCACCTCCTCTGGGCTCACACCGCTCATGTAGTTTCCGGAAACACTTCGCTGTGGCGCCGGCTGAAGCTTTCACGACCTCTGCCCTCCGCCGCCACCAGCAGGCCAGGAGGAGAACTGCAGCTACCTGTGAGCTTATTACAACTCATTAAATCTAAACTAAAATCGGAATCAGAATACTTTATTAATCCCCAAGTAAATTATGTGGGTCACAGTTGCTCCAAGACAGTAACAGTAAATGTATTTAAATAATACAACATGTTACAGAGTTTACAAATTTAAGAAATAGCACTAATATGTGTTGTTCAGTGGTGTTTTTGGTAATCTCAGTCTCTCACTGAATGTGCTCCTGTGACTGGCCAACATGTCATGGAGTAGGTGGGAGGTGTTATCCAGCATTGTCTTTATCTTAAACAATCTCTGCCTCTCAGACACCACCCTAAGGGAGTCCAGCTCCATCCCCACAACATTAATGGCCTTGTTGTTGATCAAAAAAAAAATCTGAAGTTTTCTTAATTTTGCATTTTTCAAACTTTTTTTTAACTTGTTTTCATGATTTTTCGCCAGTCTTCATCTGTTTAGGTAAATATATGTGTGATTAATTTCAGTCACTTAAAAACCTGTCAGGTATTATTATTATTAATCATTAATCATATTATTAATTTTGCTTTCTGTATACTTATTTTTTCATATAAAACCTCAAATGTGTGTTTTTGTTTACCCCCAGTTATTAAAAGATGTACATTAAAATCTCTCGCGTCCTGTATTTCTTCATACAGATCATTTCCCGTCCTTCCGGAGGTGTGTCCCCTCCTGGCTTCCATACATCCCGATGTTTTTACCACCTGATGCCGGCTAGCAGGCTAGCAGCTAGCAGCGACCGCAGGTCTGAGGCAGCGGGACAGCGACTCGGTGTCAGCGGACTCTGATAGCATCCACTCGCTCCCGAGACCCCCTCCCCCCCACCCGGTCTCCATCTGTGCCCTTTGGACCATTCTCCGCACTCCGCTTTTATCTGTACGACTTTTGCCCCGTTTATCCGCTCGCCTGTTAGCGGCCATAAAGCGGCTCCTCTCCGCGGAGCGGCGGACAGCAGCGGGATGAGCCATGGCGTCGGTCCGGGTGGCTGTGCGGGTCCGGCCCATGAACAGGCGGTGAGTGACTTTAAGCTTATCACGGCTCATGTTCACGATTTAAAGGCTGGCTGACGTCATCGCCTCAGCCGTGTGTACCTGAGAGCCTGCGCGGGCTCACCTGGAGGAGTCTGCAGGGATGAGGCCCCAGGTTCACCCTACAGCACAGCCGTCTCTGAAGTCAGGGTTAAAATGTGGGCTGGTTTCATTTGATTGTGTTTTATTCCCGTCTGAGTATCAGGAGGTTTTTGATGTTTGAGTCTCAGTTTGGTTTATTACGATCACTGAAGCCTCCTCAGGATGTCAGTCTTTGTCTTTGTTTGTTGTCCCAGCTGGTTTTATTCTCATTTGGTGGACATGATAACCTTGATCCTGACTCTTTGTGTTATTAGTCAGAGTTATTCTGATTGTAGGGGTTATGGGCAGACCCTCCTGCAGGTTTGTGCTGACAGGTTTGATCAAACAGAGGTTTCCTCTGTGTTTTTATATTTTAGGTCAGCGTTGCTTTACTTCTTTCCTAAAGTAGAGATATTTTTATTTAGTTCCCACAGCAGCTTGGTTCATGTCTGTTGGCTGTTAGTCGTACTGTGACCGTGACCCGTCTGCTGACATTTTATTTTTGCCTCATTCAGATTCAATAACCCGGATATCGACTCTCTGGCAGCCTGTCGCTGTTCCAGCTTCATATTTTAAGTCTGCGGCTTTGCATGATTTTTGTGTGGGGCTGAAGGGTGCAGCAGGGCGGGGTGAGAAAAATCCACACCTGTCAGAGTGCTCATTGAAAGATTACAAAGACACACAGGTCCTCTCTAATGTACGGAGGCCCAGAGGCGCCAAACTGACTGTCCTTTGTTGGAATATTCTCACGCATCCTTTCAGACTCTGCAGTCGTTTAGAAACAGGAAGTGATGTCATCAGTCTCCAGAGAATTTGTCATTCAAAACAAAAACCTCCACCTTCACTGGGAACTGAAGTGTTGTGTGTCATACACCTCCAGGCATAAATGTTGTGTTAGTGACAGTGAAACTGAGA
This sequence comes from Rhamphochromis longiceps, assembly GCF_057381845.1. Taxonomy (NCBI): domain Eukaryota; kingdom Metazoa; phylum Chordata; class Actinopteri; order Cichliformes; family Cichlidae; genus Rhamphochromis; species Rhamphochromis longiceps. The sequence continues at coordinate 45,930,269 of NC_140562.1, forward strand.
GGTCCGTGCGCTGTGTGTGTGTGTGGATATAAAATCAGCTTTAAACTCGTCATTTGTGGTTTTGCTGACGGGCGTCTGAGAAACCTCACATCACACACAAACACACACAAATGTGTGAACCTGGACTGTGTGCTGGTGTCTCTGACCTCATGACCAGGTACACATTATTAACGTGTTTACCTGAATCCGTCCAATGGAAACATTTGGTGGATGTGACACGTTCACTCTGACCGGCCTGCTCCACCTGTCTGAGGGCAGCAGGGTGAACGTGTGGAAGCCTGGTTCTGTAGTGCAGGTTTCCAGGTGTTTGTGAAAGGACGACCTTGACGTTAATGTCGGGGCTGCTCGGGGGCCCGCAGCAGGTTACGGCCCTGCAGCTCGCCCTGTTTATTTCACTGCTTCAGCTCCAGGCTGGAAGCTTTAACTCCGAGTTTAAGCCAATAATCAGCTTTCTGATCTAAGTATTTATTCATGTTCGCAGCGCCGAGTGTGGTTCCTGCTGCTGGATCTGTGTGCTGTCAGTCTGAGATTACAGCAGAAATGAGAGATTATTGTTTCAATCTGCTAAGAATGAAGCAACATCCTGAACTTCTTACTAATGTGAGCATTTCAAAATAAAATCTGAGTAAGATGAGAATGACATCAGTGTGAGAGCACAAGGTGCACGGAGCGTTCACACAGAGGAAGCCTGAGAAAAAGATTCATCCGTGTGAAGTAACCATGGCGCAGGTTAAATGGTAAATGGTCTGTATTTATATAGCGCTTTACATATCCAGTCATCCACACATCCACACAGTGGTGATGGCAGCTACATTGTAGCCACAGCCACCCTGGGGCGCACTGACAGAGTTAATAACACGTTTCACAGTCCCATGATCCACTGAACTTTGACCCTTTTGTCTTTTTAGCTCCGGTCTGGTGTGTTTGTGTTAACTCGATCTCCGGTCATGTGACTGCTTCAGTGTGAGAGTAAACAGAGTTACACAACCTGCAGAGATAAAACACACCTGAGTGAGAAAACATCAGGAAGTCGCAGCGTGTGTGTGTCTGTGGGAGTGTGACACTGTGTGTGTGCGTGCGCGCGTGCGCGCGCGCGCGTGTGTGTGTGTGCGCGCGCGCGTGAGCGTGCGCATGTGTGTGTGTGTGTGCGCGCGCGCGCGTGTCTGTGGGAGTGTGACACTGTGTGTGTGTCTGTGTGTGTCTGTGCGTGTGTGTGCGTGCGTGTGTGTGTGTGTGCGTGTGTGCGTGCGTGTGTGTGTGCGTGCGTGTGCGTGCGTGTGTGCGTGTGCGTGTGTGTGTGTGCGTGTGCGTGTGTGTGTGCGTGTGTGTGTGTGCGTGTGTGTGTGTGCGTGTGTGAGACACTGTGTGTGGTGTTTATCCACAGAGAAGCTTCTGTGGTCGTATCAGCAAAAAAACAGCACAGAAAAAAATTTAATATTTACATATTCAAATTTATTTAAACAAACAAGCCCCTCCTCCTCTGTTGTTGTTGTTGTTGTTGTGGGCAAACGGCAGATTTTAAAGTGTTTCTAAGTGTTTCTTAGATTATCGGTTCAGTTTCTTCTTTTATATGAGTTCAGACGCTGCGTGCTCAGCGCTGCTCTGTGAGGCGTGCAGCAGGTGCAGCAGGTGCAGCAGGATAGCAGTGGAGGGTGTACGAGGCTGACCTGGAGGAGATGATTTCATATACGAGTCTCTACGTCTGGTTTTCACTGACAGCCTGTTTATCATCTGTGTAACTATGGTAACAAACATCTGACAGCGTTGCCGTTGGCAGCGTTCTACCTGAAGGTAAAGGGTCGTCCTGTTCGCTCTGTGAAGCTTCGTGGTGTTTTTCAGGGAGAAGGATCTGATGGCAAAGTGCATCATCGAGATGGAAGGAACCAAAACCTCCATCACCAACCTGAAGGTAACGCTCTCATTTGTCAGAATATCAGGAAAACGGGCTCACCGCTCTGTTTGTAACCTCTGAGCTGTGATTGGTTCAGATCTCCGATGGCGTCCTCGGCGACTCGGTGAGGGAGCACACCAAAACCTTCACGTACGACTTCTCCTACGACTCGATGGACTGTAAGAGCGCCACCTTCGTCTCTCAGGAAAAGGTGAGCGGGTCACGCGCTGCAGCCCGTCGTATTGACTCCGCCTCCGTGGTGTCACAAAGAAGAAATACAACCTCATTTGTTCTCTTTCACTCGCAGGTTTTCAAAGATTTGGGCTCCGACGTGCTGAAGGCGGCGTTCGAGGGCTACAACGCCTGCGTCTTCGCCTATGGTCAGACGGGCTCCGGGAAGTCCTACACCATGATGGGAGCGCCGGTGAGACCGCCGAAGTGTGCTCCACTTTAAACTGACTGCATGTATTTTACTCAAAAACACCTCGAGTGCTGAAGCTGCTGCCGATTGGCAGATTACTCAGTTGTTTGCCGGCATCGACGCTCTGCCGTTCCTTCAGACGTGCTCCGAGGTTCCTTCGTGTTCACCACGAGCTGAACGCTCCGAGCGTGTTGTGACGGAGCACGACGATGGTGTAGATCAGGGGTGGGGAACTCCAGGCCTCCAGGGCCGGTGTGATGCAGGTTTTAGATGCGTCCTGGTAATGAACTAATCATGTGACTCAGGACCTAAAACCTGCAGGATGCCGGCCCTCGAGGCCTGGAGTTCCCCACCCCGATGTAGATGAAAGCTCAGCCGGCCGATCTGATGTCTGTGGTCTCGGTTTAGGGCGACGCCGGCCTGATCCCGAGGATCTGTGAGGGTTTGTTCAGTCGGATCTCGGAGGCCACTCGATGGGACGAAGCTTCGTTTCGCACAGAAGTCAGGTGAGAGTCCGACTCCAGCACGCGAGGGTCCAGCCAGAAAGGCTGCTTTCACGTTTGTGCTTGTGTCCTCAGCTACCTGGAGATCTACAACGAGAGGGTCAGAGACCTGCTGAGGAGGAAGTCCACTCAGACCTACAACCTGAGGGTCAGGGAGCACCCGAAAGGCGGGCCCTACGTGGAAGGTAAAACCTCTATGTCCGGTGCCCCTGAACCGCTGATGCAGAGTTTCGTTCTTTTTTGATGATTCTTGGGGGGCGGGGCTGGGGGTCAAGGTGTTACCCATCAGCCTCACCACGTCCACGTCACACAGCCCGCGCTCGCTCTTCCGATCTTTGATACGATCGTCTTCTCTGAGCTCGGCGTGTTTTCCCTCCTGACCTCAGATCTGTCCAAACACCTGGTGCAGAACTACGGCGACGTGGAGGAGCTGATGGAGGCCGGAAACATCAACCGCACCACCGCCAGCACCGGCATGAACGATGTCAGCAGCCGCTCGCACGCCATCTTCACCATCAACTTCACACAGGTCAGCGACGGTCACGGGTTCCACGCCATCATAAAGAAGTCAGCAGAGGAAGTACTCGGCTGAGCTCGACGATTTTCATACGAATATTTTTACCAATAATTCGAGAGACGTGACACGAAAACAAGCCGCGAGCGAGAGAAGAACCACGAGAGCTCTGAAATGATCTCCGTGCTTCAAAGTGATGGCCGTGGATGTCGTGTAAACGTTCACGGATGGTGATTGTTTGCTTTTGCTGCTCGACCCTTGTAGGCCAAGTTCGATGCCGAGATGCCCAGCGAAACCCTCAGTAAGATCCACCTGGTCGATCTGGCCGGCAGCGAGCGAGCCGACGCCACTGGAGCCACCGGCGTCCGACTGAAGGAGGGCGGGAACATCAACAAGTCGCTGGTCACCCTGGGCAACGTCATCTCTGCTTTAGGTCAGGAGCGGTTTGACTTCAGGGGCGGGGTTAACTGTTTTTAATCTTAGATTTTGTTTCCGTTGTGTCATCAGTGCTTCAGTTTTTGTTTTCAGGGATGGAGTCAAAGTCGGGCGCCTCGTTAAAGCCGCCGATCGCTCCTCATCCTCATTCTGACTGACGGATGTTTCTCGTTCCAGCCGACATGTCGCAGGGCGGCGTGAACACCAACCTGAAGAAGAAGTCGGTGTTCGTTCCCTACAGAGACTCGGTGCTGACGTGGCTGCTGAAGGACAGCCTGGGCGGAAACTCCAAGACCATCATGATCGCCAGTGAGCAGAAAACACGAAGTGAACTTATGCGAGTGTCCGAGAGCGCCCCGAGAAAACGCAATCTCCTTCTGTTTCAGCCATTTCTCCCGCCGACGTAAATTACGGCGAGACGCTCAGCACTCTGCGCTACGCCAACCGAGCCAAGAACATCATCAACAAACCCACCATCAATGAGGACGCCAACGTCAGGCTGATCCGAGAACTGCGGGCTGAAATCGCCCGGCTCAAAGCTCTGTTGGTCCAGGGCAACCAGGTAAGAACTACAAACATGGCGGTTGTTGTGCAGGACTACAGCATCTTCCTCTGTGCCTTTTAAAGTGATGCGTGTTGCCTGCGGCCTCGGAAACAGGAAGCCGTCCGGTTCCCGAGGCCGCAGACTGAGCGCGCTCAGTAGCTTGGTGGTTTCTGTTTGTCAGATCGCTCTGCTGGACTCGCCCACCGCTCTGAGCATGGAGGAGAAGCTGCACCAGAATGAAGCCCGGGTGAGTCTCACGCCGTCCGGCAGCTTGACCGCCGTTACGTTTACAGCTGAGAGCAGAAGCAGCTGACGCTCTGCTGTTTGCAGGTCTTGGAGCTGACTAAAGAGTGGACCAACAAATGGAACGAGACTCAAAACATCCTCAAGGTAGCGGCGAGCGTTGACCATCCGGCCCCCCTCGGAGCAGATGTTTGTTTTTTGTGGCTGAAGTTGTAAAATGTTGCAGGAGGAGACGCTCGCTCTGAGGAAAGAGGGCATCGGCGTGGTGCTGGACTCCGAGCTGCCTCACCTCATCGGCATCGACGACGACCTCCTCAGCACTGGCATCATCCTCTACCATTTAAAGGTCAGCGCGCTCCCGGACTCACCTTTAGATTAGTGATCGTTTATGCCGTCAGGCTGCATCCACACACGGATACCTGCCAGCCACTAACATCCAATCACAGTGCTTGGTGCACGGTCTGTTATTATTGGTCAGATAATCTCAGTCCTCTAAACAGCTCAGGTGAGTCGTAAAGGTGTTATGAAGGAGTGAAGACCAAACTGTTTGTGTGTCACGCTGTAAACACTCTGTGCGGCTGACTCGCCGCTGCCCCCGCTGGACGTCAGGGGTGGGTGCAGTGACTGCGTGTCTCTGTCTCGTTTCTGCAGGAGGGGCGGACCTACGTGGGCAGAGAGGACGCGTCCACAGAGCAGGACATCAGTGAGTCATAACTGTAATGATGATGAGTGCAGAGGCTGATGGCGTTGCTGACCGTGATCTCGTTCCTCCTGCAGTCCTGCACGGTCTGGACCTGGAGAGCGAGCACTGCATGTTTGAGAACCAGAACGGGACGGTGACTCTGGTGCCGCTCGCCGGAGCTCAGTGTTCGGTCAACGGAGTCCAGGTGACGGCGCCGTCGCAGCTCAACCAGGGTGAGGCCCGTCTCCAGCTGTAGCGTGTTGCTCTGTCTAAACAGATTTTAAAGGGCTGAAGGTAATGGAGGGCGTTGCCACAGTAACGTGATGCTTCAGCACGTGTTCGCTGTGCACAGACCAGGACACCTGGATCTCCGTCCGGAGGCGACACACCTTTACCTGAGAGATGCTCTTTGTTCTGTCGCTCTGATTTGAGTCGTCCGTTTCTGTCGTGTGCGGTTTTGTTTTCCAGGCGCCGTCATTCTGCTCGGCAGGACCAACATGTTTCGCTTCAACCATCCGAAGGAGGCGGCCAAGCTGCGGGAGAAACGAAAGGTGAGGGCGTGGCCTCAGTTTAGGTGTTGAAAGGTGTTTGAAGGTCTTTGGTGAACCTCACGAGGACGCCGTCTGCCTGTTTCAGAGTGGCCTTCTCTCCACGTTCAGCCTCTCCATGACCGATCTGTCCAAGTCCTGCGAGAACCTCTCCACTGTGATGCTGTACAACCCCGGGTGACTGCACGCGCACGCACACGCACACAGAGGGGGGTGAACACCAGCTTGAACTTCTCGGCTCCATCAGGAGCTTCATGCAGTGGCTGCTGATGGAGCGATGATGTCACACACCAGCTGACCTTTAACCTGTCGGCTCGGAGAGCACAGGCTGTGATTTCTGATTGTGCGACTCTGCAAACAGAGCAGTGACTGCATCATGCGCGCCTCCTCGCTCTGTCCTCCACACTGAGTGGGAGTCCGTGTGAAGCGGACGGCTGCGCCTCCTCCCGATGGAGGAGGAGCCTCCGCCTTACATCACTGAAAGAATCTATCATTACTTCAGTCCATGAGCTTAAATAAAATAACAACACCATCAGGAAGCTGCTCTGCATGAAGCTGTTTCTCCATTATTCAGCCAAACTTCCAGTCTGCAGATCTCTCGCTGCCATCACCACACGGGCGCTGCACGCACGCTGCCGTGTCCGAGCGTCAGGGGAAGTTTCTGAGCTCGCTTTTAGACACGAGCCGATGCACGGCGCCATAACGCCGTACAGACTTCAAACGGCGTGAGAGCGCTCAGACGACCGAGGTTTGATGAGTCAGCAGGTCATCGGCTGCTCCAGCAGCGAGTTCAGGGCTGCAGATTAGCGCGGCGTGCTTCACGTCGTCTAGATGTCTGTGAAGGTTCTCAGTCATCCAGGTCATCGTAGTCAAAGGAGCTTGCAAAGAAAAGCGTCTGGACTTCTTTAAGTTGCTTGAAGACGTTTCACCTCTCATCCGAGAAGCTTCTTCAGTTCTAAGGTCAAATGGTGGAGAGTCCCAGATATAAACCTAGTGGGAGTTTCCCCCCACAGAGGGACAAAAGGGACCCCCTGATGATTATAGATGCCATCTATAATCCAGTTTTGAGATCCTCCCCAGACGCCTTAACACCCACTCACATCCTGGGCCATCTGACCTCAGGAATTCGCATGATAAGGTGGGGCCAGGTTTCACAATGAACACACCCGAAACT
>NC_140562.1:45942223-45972223 GCF_057381845.1 Rhamphochromis longiceps
TTATCTCTGCATCGTATTCCAGATGTGCCTCATGCATGCCCTTAATTTAATCAGACTATCCTGAGGTGATAAATATGCTTTTAATTTGAAAGGAGACAGAGAATGGGCTTTCTCTTTAAATGTTCGATGACAAACAGAGAAGCTCCGAATGTTCCAGCTGCAGCGTTTAACCCAGAGGTTCAGCTGAGGGTTCGAGGGATTAGTGTTTATCTTTTTTAACCCTGTCGTCGCCAGCTTGGCTTAGTGAAATATAGAAGATCACACGGTGTCGCCAAAACTGGGCGTGTCCTCAGAGGTCGGTGTTCCCTGGAAGATCCTTTCACTTTAACGCGAAGCAGGCTTCATGTCAATACAGTTTGACACTTCAGATGCTCACCTGTAGTTCTGTTCATACTCACTATATAAAAGATGGACGTAGACCACCTCAGTTAGTTTTTTAAATGAATCAATGAACGTATTTATTTTTGAGCCTCAGACGGAGCATTCTTGCTGTTTCCATCTTGGTCTTTTGAAACCAGATGTGATGACCGAGCTCGTAGGTTCACAGCTGTCCGTCACAGTTTAGACCCGCCCAGAATCAGCCCTGACTGATTCTCAGCGTCTAAAACGAACCTCCTGAAACCAGAAACTGAGACGATAAAACTGTACAAGTGTAGGAGAAGCTTCCAGCTAGATGAGTCGCCCCCTGCTGGCCACTTTAGCTTCGTGTCAGCTAGCTTTGCTGGCTGAACGTTTTTTTAGAAGACTGCGTTGTGCATGTAATCCTAGAGTAGGAGTTGGTACCAGTTAAACCAGTTTCAGCTTAAACATCATAGGGAAACCCTGCAGCTGGTTTATCTTTGTATTTTTGGGAGAACGGAAAGCTCACTCTCTGCTTTATGATGGTCAACCAAAGCATGGGAAGCAGAAATGATCAGAGTATCCAAACGTCTTTCCTTTCAAACTGTGCAAACTTGGGTAAAACAGTATTTGCAGATGATTTTAGTCAAAGCTGAGATGAGCTGACGACCTTTGCCCCTGGAAGTGAACTGTTTGCAAATGCTTTTCTGCCTGTGTTTGAGTTTCAAACCTTTCGGAAAGAAGTTTTCGTGCACTTGTCAATTTAATTTGCATGACAAACTTTCACCTTATTGATTTAAATCACTTACATCCCACCTGTGCACCTGGTGATTGGAGGAACTGTAATTCTCAGTGGGTGGATTATGAACTTCAGCATAATTCCTAGAGCCTCCACCTTAGTCACGGACTCCACTCCCCCCCTTGTGCACACAGAGAGCCAGAGGGTCTAGCTTCCAGCATTCCCTGGAGTTTGAGGCAGTCTGTCCTAATGTCCACAAAAACATGTCAGAGGAACCAGAACGTGGTCTCGTACAGATTCAAAGAGAAGAAACGCAAAAGTCTACAGACATTGAAAAAGTGGAAGTTCCTGAAAACAATGACCTCAGCAAAGGAGAAGTGGGCCGAGCAGTTTGTGACCTCAACTGTTTGAACGCCGAACACAAAATTGAGCAAGAAGTGCACCCAGACCAGCACAGCAACAGATCTGATGGAAGTGATTCCACCTGCTGTGTTGACGATGATCGTGGTGAAAAGCAGGAGGTTCACGATGGACGCTCGTTTTCTAACTCGGAGGAAAAGGTTGAATCCCAAACATGTGATTCAGGGAGAGCAGGCGAGACGAAACCGCCCACTGATCATTCCTCAAAGTCACGCAGCTTTAACAGTGGTTACATCAGTTCAGTGGTTCAGTGGTTACAAGTAAGTCAGCAGCAGATGATGGGATCCTTTATTGGTCAAACAAAACCAGAACTGGATGCAGAAGCAGAGAAAGTGACAGCCAATAAGAGCTTTGTCTTCGGCTACTTTGCTGACAAACTGTCCGAGGTGTGTAAAGATGCTGGTAGAAAGCTTCAGGGCACACGGGACATCATTCGAAACGTTCAAGCAGGCGACATGAAGGTTGTCCTCCCTCAGTACGTGAGCACGATATCCAAAGAGCTGCCGCTGATTCATCAAACACGGCTTCACCAAGAGCCAAATCCTTCAATCGCAGCCGAGCACAAAGGCACTTCGGTGGATCTGTCGAAGGATTGTGTGCTGAGGCTCCCACAGAATCGCGGAGCTCCGCCGATCCCGAACATCTCTGGTTGGCCTGAAGGATCCGTGTCCTCTTCGAGAGTTACCAGTCCAGAAGTGTTTCATCAGAGGCTGGTCGAGCTTCCGGCTGTTTTGTCTGAGCTACAGACATTTTCATCCCAGAGGATCCTGGAAGAGCTGGAATCTCTGGCTCCTCGGGAGAATTTTGGCAAGGTTTTGAGTCTGTTTTGGCTCAGAGCGGCTAACTGTAAGAAACCCATCCCAAAACCCGCCTGTCTGCTTTTGTCAGAGACTGACTTAATCATTCTCTCAGCGAGGACGGATTCTACAAACATGTTGACTATTTTTCACCGCTTTAAACTCCAAGAAATCCGGGAAGTCCAGATAAGTCTGGCAGGGCAGCACATCCGCCTAACAGGCTGCACCGAAGACACCGTCCTAGCTATCTTCACGTACAGCAAAGAGCTTACTCAGGACTTCTGCAGGGCTCTGCTGAATGCTCTCTTTCCTGAGAAGATCCCTGAAGAGACCGAACGTCAGCCGTTGCTCTCTGCCGACCTAATGGTAATCTCTCTGGATTGGACTTCAAGAGTTCCTGACGTCATGCTTGACAGCGGGCTTCACATCACTTCCAGATTTAAGCGCGTCCTCGCCGACTTGCTCTACATCATCCATGGGAACATGGATGGTCCCGGCAAACCTTCGCTTGCTAATGTCCGTCCCCTGCTCTACACCAGCGTCAAAGTCAAGAACTCTACCTGTGTGCACGGGGACACCATCTCCCAGTTCCTCCTGACGGACACCCACGTAGCTCTTCTCCGAGAGGATGGCGTCTTTCATCCAGTGCCGCGGGGATCCAGTCTGGTCCCCACCCACCCACAGTTTCAAGGAGTCAAACTCCGCAAGCGTTCTGACATCAGGTGCCTGCTCGTGAAGAAGACCGACACCTGCGTGGTGGTAGACTTTGTTTGTATGAAGCCCAAATCGCAAACCGTGAAGAGAGAGGTGCAGTTCAGACGTGGCGCGGCCGACCTTCCTTCTGATCGAGGTCCGTGTGAATCCTGGAAATTATGCTTTGGCTGCTCCTCTGAAGCTCAGACTCTGATTAATCACCTGTGCACCTGAAGCCCAGCATTACCTGGACACAGTGTGCCTATCTCGTGTTTGTCCACAATCAGACACCTTATTTATTTTAAGATGTTACATGAATTCTAATTAATAAATTGGACCTTAAAAGGTGCGTCATCTTGAAGTATTTTTCTATTTTTTTAATAAAATTGTAAACTTTTTAACTTTGATGATACAGAAATGTAGCTGTTTATTCGTCGAATGATTTGTTTGTGGTCAGTGTACATGCACCATGTAGACTGTAGAGGAGTGGCTTCCATGTTCATATTACTTCATGTGTAATTTCTTTGCAGAGACATGATGTTGGGATGCTGACCGAGTAATAAAGTTTTGGTTTGATTTCTGATTTGTTTGGAGGTTTTTGGCTATAACGGGTTTGTAAATGAACAATTTCCTGATTGTAATTTTCCGAGTCAGCCTTTTACCCTCCGCTTCTTTTTTCCTTCTCTTTTTCAACGACTTCCTGTCCAGCACTTGGTGTCTCGTCCTCCTGGGACGAGCTGTGGCGGCCTCCAGGAGCCTGTTAAACTTAGCATTCCTCGTTACGTTCTCCGCGGGCAGGGGAAGGACGAGCACTTTGAGTTTGAGGTGAAGGTGAGTCCAATCACAGATTCTATCTAAATGCATGTTAAAACTGAGATTTCATGCTTGCGTCTGCACTGCTTGTGCATTTTATTAGGTACACATGTACAGTGTCAGGGTCATGGGTTGGCTGCTTAAACCCTGAAGCTGTGACGACCTGCAACCCTCACTCTGTGTTTATGAAGCAGGTCAGAACGTTTATTGTCAAGAGTTCATAGAACAACTTTCAAAGACCAGGGCAGGTGTGTTCTGGTGAACCGGCGTTAGGGGCAGGGCTCACAGGGGGAACCTGGGCGACGGCCATGAGAAACTAAATGCTAAATTGACGGGTTCTTAATCAGCACTTTCCTACTCTGAGCACTCAAAGCGCTTTATATGATTTGCCTCAGTCGCACATCCACTTTGTTTTTGCCTTCTCTCTAACATTCACAGGAGGGCTCACACCTTCAAACCAACAAGTCTGAAGTCCAGATGTGGTGCGTTGGCGTCAGTATGAAGTAAATAATGTGTCTCTGTCTGCTACCAAACAAATACAAGAACAAAGTGACGCCGAAGACGCTGCCAAAGTCCACAATTTTCATTTCTTACTTTGTTTCTTTCTGAAATTTGAACTTTAGAAGAATTTGAGTTACATCTTTGACTTGCACGCTCTGTGCGTGTTCTTTGAATTACTGCGGTTAGCAACGATGCACGGGGGTAAACGGTTGCTCGTAGCGCGTTTGTTAATAACTACATTTCTGATTAAAAGCTCAGCTGTTTACATGAAACCGTCGTTTGATCGCAGTCTGCACAGCACCATCGCCACGGGCCAAAGTCGACACGGGAGCCACCGCCGTCACTAAAGTTGCCTCCACGCTGGAAGCGATTCACTCCTTGCTTTTAGAGGTTCCAGGGTCTGGTTGCCTTGGTAACCCTCTAACGTATTTACAGTGTCCTGCACTCTCATTGGTAGTTGCTTCAGTCGCTCACCTCGAAGTTGAGCAGAGCTTCTCTCAGGCCACGCCCGCTTGGATCTGTTGCTCGCCTTCACTTAAAGTGGTGAAATGACAGACTCGTGCACTTTCTGACTCGTCACCAATAAGTCAAGTAAACTGGTGGTCCATCTCCACTGGTATCCAGATGTGTCATTCTTGTAGAATGGCTGAGTAGATCAGCGAGCTCAGATTTGGTGTCCATCATCTCGATGTTCATGTGCTTCTCTTTGGTCAGATCACTGTGATGGACGAGACGTGGACGGTGTTCAGACGCTACAGCCGCTTCCGGGAAATGCACAAGAGCCTGAAGTTAAAATATCCAGAGGTGAGACACGTCACCAGCTTTTAGAACAGTTTACAGATCAAAGCAGCAGAAAAACGTTTCTGTGTTTGAGTCGGAAGAATGACGAGAGACGCCCAGAACGTTACCTAGATCACGGTTTGGGCTGTGAGTGCTGCTCTCAGACAGATCGAACTCCGAGTCGAAGCCCCAAAGCTTCTCAAACCCTTTATCTCAGTTCAGCCTCTGTCTGCTTTAGCTCCACCCACTTCAAGCCAGCTCTCAGTGACTTTATCCAGATCCCAGAGTAGAAAAACACTGTGTTTCAAGCAGCCTGAGCTTGGTGCACACTGAGTTCATCATCAGAAACTGTGACCACGATTAACGAGAAGAGTGAAAACCTTCAGCTCTACAGCGTAGCCCACAGGACACTGATGACGCATCTGGCTCGTAACTTAATACTGAAACACAGATCATTAAAGGATCATCTGAAAGTTGCTGGTTTGAGTCTTTGTGGTGAGGGACTGGTGCAGCAGCAGAAGCACACCTGAAAGACCAAACGGTGCTCCACAGTCACCTGAGCTCACCTGGTCTCAGTCCAGGTTCAGCCTTACAGATTGGTCACAGAGACGTCCTGATGAAGAGGCTAGCTTATACCTTTATACTCAGTGTTCTGGCGCCAGGTGATCGTCTCTGAACTCTGTCTGTTTCAGCTCGCCGCTCTCGATTTCCCGCCAAAGAAGCTGTTTGGAAACCGGGACGAGCGAATGGTCGCCGAGCGGCGGAATCACCTGGAGGTACGTGGAGGAACATTTGGGGCTGATTAAGGAGATTTCTGGGAGAACAGCGTTACAGTAATCTGAACGAGAGGTGACCAGGACGCGTGTGCTTTATTTTGTATGAATTTTTCACTCGAAGACTTCAAACGTAACGTTTTTGAGTCTGAGCTGATTGGCTGTGGTCCGTGTGGGGGTGGGCTGTAGGCAGGTATTCTCAGAGGACAGAGAGGGAGTCAAAGAGCACTGATGATGGTGAGGAGGATGATGAGGACGTCTGATAAGGGCCAGCTGCACTTAACCTGTGAGTGTTCTTAATGTTTTGGCTCACTAACACAGCCGACTTTCTTCTTCTGTGGTTCACTGCAGCGTTATCTGAGGAACTTGTTCCGAGTGATGCTGTCGTCCTCCAGCTCGCCCCTCCGAGCGGATGAAGACGGCCTTTTCCATCTGTCCAAACGAGACGTCTGCGACTTCTCCTCGTTCTTCAAGAAAGGCGTCTTCGAGTACAGTAGCCACGGCACCGGCTGACCGCCGCGCCGCATCAGAGGGCGGCGGAAACCTCTGACAAACCAAAACATAAACAGAACTGCTCGGTGCCTTTTTCCCGGCGCCTCAGCGGGTCAGGAGCAGGGAAAACGTGCAGGTCAGCTTTTCCTCTCCGGCTCCCTGCTGTCGTCAGACTCGGCCAATCAGTTGCTGCTCAGCACGAGTGTTTGTCCAGAGGCAGGTGGGACTCTGCACGATCCGTGGTCTGTATGTAACGCGCTCAGCTGCTCGCGCTCAGTGGGTCTGAGCGTTTTTAGAATCACTTCATTAAACCTTCACTCGTTTCAGAAGAGCTCCTCCTCTGTTTGTCACTGCGATCATCAGGAGGTGGATCTCTGTATCGCTGAGCGCCGCGCTGTCACGACACAACAGGTGAACGATCACACCTCGGTTAACAGCAGCCACACTGAACCTGGACAGTTACTGTGAGCGTCTACATTATGTATAATTCAGTTCAGCTTTATTTACACAGCGCCAAATCACACAGTCGCCTCAAAGCACTTTATACTGTAAGGTCGACCCTACAATAACACATACAGAGAAAAACCCAACAGTCATATGACCCCTATGAGCAGCACTTTGGCGACAGTGGGAAGGAAAAACTCCCTTTTAACAGGAAGAAACCTCCGGCAGAGCCAGGCTCAGGGAGGGGCGGGGCCATCTGCTGTGATTGGTTGGGGTGAGAGAAGGAAGACAGGATAAAGACATGCTGTGGATGCAGAGAGGTCTGTTAACACATAGTGAGTGAAGAAGAAACACCCAGTGCATCATGGGAATCCCCCAGCAGCCTACACCTGTTGCAGCATCACTAAAGCTACGTTCACACTGCAGGCGAAAGCGCATCAAATCCGACTTTTCTGACCCTATGCGACTCATATCCGATCATGGTGTGACAGTGTGAACGGCACAAATCCGATATTTTCAGGTCCGACCTGGGTCACTTTCGTATGTGGTCCTGAATCTGAAACATATCCGATGTTTTAGTCACTGACACAAGACAGACACCAATTATCAGTGCCGAAGAAGACATCGTGAATGCTTCCTGTCCATCCCGTGAAACTGCTGGGAAGACAGCGTTGGAGAAACGTGAACATTTTATTTGTACTGTATAATCTGCAGATTGTGACAGAAATCTGCAGCTAGAAGCTCCGCTCCTCTAAAACAGCAACAAGGATCATTATTAGGTTATTTACATTATTATGTAAATAACAAAATAACTTAAAGCAAAAACTGGGAAACGTAAAGTTCGAAGTCTTTATATTAACGGCCATCTGTCAAACAATGCTGTTGGTCTGGGTCTAAACAGAGCGCGTTGTGTGGGACGTCTTCTTTTGCGCATGCGGCCGCTTTGAGCGTTCACACTAGAGCGCGTTTGTGTGAATGAGCAGACAAAAAAATCTGATTTGATCAAAAAATCGGAATTGAGCATCAAGACCTGCAGTGTGAACGTAGCCTGAGGGAGGATGCAGGGTCACCTGGTCCAGCCCTAACTATATGCTTTAGCAAAAAGGAAAGTTTGAAGCCTAATCTTGAAAGTAGAGATAGTGTCTGTCTCCTGAATCCAAACTGGAAGCTGGTTCCACAGAAGAGGGGCCTGAAAACTGAAGGCTCTGCCTCCCATTCTACTTTTAAATACTCTAGGAACAACAAGTAGGCCTGCAGAGCGAGAGCGAAGTGCTCTAATAGGGTGATATGGTACTACAAGGTCATTAAGATAAGATGGGGCCTGATTATTTAATCCAGTGAAGGGAAGCCAAAACAGGAGAAATCTGCTCTCTTTCTAGTCCCTGTCAGGACTCTTGCTGCAGCATTTTGGATTAGCTGAAGGCTTTTCAGGGAGTTTTTAGGACTTCCTGATAATAATGAATTACAGTCGTCCAGCCTGAAAGTAATAAATGCATGAACTAGTTTTTCAGCGTCACTCTGAGACAGGATATTTCTAACTTTAGAGATGTTGCACAAATGGAAGAACGCAGTCTTACATATTTGTTTAATATGTGCATTGAAGGACATGTCCTGGTCAAACATGACTCCAAGGTTCCTCACAGCGTTACTGGAGGCCAAGGTAATGCCATCCAGAGTAAGAATCTGGTTAGATACCATATTTCTAGGCTTTTCAGGGCCGAGTACAATAACCTCAGTTTGATCTGAATTAAGAAGCAGAAAGTTAGCGGCCATCCAGGTCTTTATGTCTTTAAGACATTCCTGCAGTTTAACTCATTGAGTCGGAAGAATGACGAGAGACGCCCAGAACGTTACCTAGATCACGGTTTGGGCTGTGAGTGCTGCTCTCAGACAGATCGAACTCCGAGTCGAAGCCCCAAAGCTTCTCAAACCCTTTATCTCAGTTCAGCCTCTGTCTGCTTTAGCTCCACCCACTTCAAGCCAGCTCAGTGACTTTATCCAGAAAAAACTGTTTCAAGCAGCCTGAGCTTAGTGCACACGGAGTTCATCATCAGAAACTGTGACCACGATTAACGAGAAGAGTGAAAACCTTCAGCTCCACAGCAAAAAAATAAAATAAAAAAACTCCTTTTACAGAATCACTGGGAAAAACTTTAAAACTTTAACTTCTGGGCTTAAAATAAGAAGTGAATCACACAGTTTCACAGCCTGATGCACAAACTGGTTGCTCTCTGGACTGTTTCCTCCTCCGTAACAGCCGAGGACGTTTAAATTGTATTAAAAGTTTTCATGATTAGGGGCGTGGCCTCTGACTGACAGGTGGATGGTGACACAGGCAGCTGTAGCCTCTGGACGTGTTCGTGATGTTGGGGTGTTTTTAGCTGCTGTGAGGTTACCGTAGTAACAGACCAATTAAGAAGGCGGAGCTCCAGGTTTGATGTTCAGTGAAGCAGAAACAGTGACGTTTCTAATAACTGACTTTTCTACATTGACCATGTATTTAAATAAAAGCTGACATGTGGATCCTGTTGTTTCTCTTTTCCTTGTTGCCGGTCTCGTGTTTCACAGCTGCACATTAATCCCTTTCATGCTAAGCGTGCAGCGATCGTGCTCCGCCCTCGCGCTCCGCCCTCGTGTCGGAGTGAATCCCTGCTGTTTGTCTTTAAGGGAAAAGAACCAAAACCTTTCAGTGCAGACCAATAAAAATTCAAAGTCCAACCAAAAGAAGTTTTATTTAGTTTGTTTTGGTAGATCAGCAGCAGCAGTGAGGTCTGTAAACAATAACAGCAGAAATATTCAGTCAAAAGGATCAAGTTTTCTTTCCACATTATTGGAGAAGCTTCGTGGAACGATTCAGTCACATCTTCAGAAGGAAATGCGTTTTATTTTGAAAGAGTTTAACTTCTTTTCAAATCCGTGGCGGCAAGTTCGTGGCGGCCGGTCCCTCCAGGATCTGCTGCGCAGGTTCAAGTCTTCAGCCCCTCCCTCTGCTCGTCGTACCCCTGCACAGAAACGCTCAGTCAGTCACCACCTGAGCTGCTGACAGGTGAGCTGTGCCCCGCCCACCACCGCTCACCTTACGCTGCTGAGCCAGGTCCTCCTTTAAGGCCGCGATGGTGTTGTGCTTCTGCTCCACGATGGCCTACAAAGGTCAGACATGTGAGCGCTCGGATCTAATTGGATGTGGAGACGTTTATCTGCACATCTTCGTGTTAACGATTGGCTTCCTGTAAACGTGCGAGCGCCATCTTTACCTCCAGCCTGCTGGCGGCGCTGCCTGCTGCCGTCGGATCGGCGCTGGAGGCCGAGAGCGCGGCGCACAGCTGAGCCTCCTTCTTCTCCAAGGTTTCAGTGAGCGCTGCCAGCTTCCTCTCCAACATCACCGCCTTCAGCTCGCTCCTCTGCTGCACGTCCATGATGGCGTCCCTCTGCTTCTTCAGCAGCTCGTCGCGCTCCTGCTGCACCTGCGGGACGCCAACATGGTCACAACCGTCAACATCATGGATGGAGGCAGGAGAGGAGATGATGGGGGCGGGTTACCTTCTCAGAGGCCTGCAGCAGCAGATCGTGCTCCAGTGTCAGATCTCTCAGCTCCCTCTCCACGACCTTCATCTGAGCCCGGCTCTCCTGTCAGCGATGACATCATCAGTTACTTACAGTGGTGTGCAAAGGTTCGGGCACCTCTGATCATTTTCATGATCTTTCTTCATACATCATCTGTTGCTTGGAGCAGCAATTTCATTTAAATCTGTCACACAGCAGACGAACGTGATGATGTTTGAGAGGTGAAATAAAGTTTACACAAAGTGAGCAACAGTTACTCTAAGTTAGGCAGGTGCAGAAATTTAGGCACCTTTGTCGTTTTATTGATTCGATACCTTTCGCCTTGTAATCAGAAGGTTGCCGGTTTGAGCCCCGGCTTGGACAGTCTCGGTCGTTGTGTCCTTGGGCAAGACACTTCACCCGTTGCCTACTGGTGGTGGTCAGAGGGCCCGGTGGCGCCAGTGTCCGGCAGCCTCGCCTCTGTCAGTGCGCCCCAGGGTGGCTGTGGCTACAATGTAGCTGCCATCACCAGTGTGTGAATGGGTGGATGACTGGATGTAGTTTAAAAGCGCTTTGGGGTCCTTAGGGACGAGTAAAGCGCTATACAAATACAGGCCATTTACCATTTTATTACCATTTTATTGGAACAGAGAATTTGTTTGGTGAGCTCAGCCACACTTGACCTACATGCAGGTGAATCCAACAGAACAGGAACAGGTTCTCAGTGGCAACATGGGAGCCTCAAACAACTGGAAACAAAGACTGTTCAACATCATGGTTTAGGGGAAGGATACCTTCTGGCTGCAGATGGTGTCACTGTGCACAAAGAGATGCTGTATGAGAGAGTATGCAGAAGAAGCCTGAGGTATGCTACAGCACGACTGGAAAGCCAGCTGCAATTTGGAATAAACTGCTGTGACTCATGAAACTAAAACTGAGCTCTCTGGACACAACAGGAGGCGGCGTGCATGGTGGAAACAGAACCCAGCAGGCCAAGAGAAACACTACCCACAGTACAATTTGGTGGTGGTCCCATCATGCTGTGGGGCCATGGGCCCAGTGCCGGTACTGGGAGTCTCATTAAAGTTGAGGGTGGCATGGATTCCAGTCAACGAAGGTTCAGAATACCTTCAACCAGAATCCAGACTCTCACTGGAAGCTACAGGAAGCCTTTAGAGGCTGTTAATGCTGCCAAGGGCGGATCTACTAAATACTGATGTCATTTTTCTGGTGCCCAAATTTCTGCACCTGCCTAATTTAGATTAACTGTTGCACACTTTCTGTGAATCCTATAAACTTAATTTCCCCTCTCAAACATCGTTTGTCTGCAGTGTGACATATTTAAACGAGATTGCTGATCCAAACAACCGATGATTTATGAGGAGAAGCCTCCAGGTGCGTAAAGCTGCCGCTCAGCTTTCATGTTCCTGAGTCACCTGTTTGGTCATGAATCTGTTTTCTGCACTGGCTTAGTTTAATATTGACCTCATTTATGTTTATAATAATAATAATAATAGTTATTATTATTGTAATACACTGATGCCGGTCGTCCATATTAAATGTCAGTTGAAAGTGGGAGGAGCTTGTTTCAGAGGATGAGATAAAGAAGGATTATTCTGAGCTGTGACTGGAAGCTGTGGTCACATGATCTCCATTAAAGACAGAATTGATGTCGCGGGTCTCCCTCTGAATGACATCAGCCATGAGCAGAAATGTTTTGTTGTCCAGGTTCTGCTCTGATAAGGGCGAGCTTCCCGGCGACCATGTGACCTGATGGTGCTTTCTCCCAATGAGCCGCAATCTATAAAGTTATTAACAGGAAAAATGCTCTGCATCACCATTCTAGTAATACTAGCAGCCTCAGGAGCAGGGGCGGGGCCTATCAACGCCATGGTGGGGGGAGGTGGAGCTTTTAGCAACGCACCAGCATCTGGGCCTTGCAGCGGTTGTGCTCCTCCAGCCGGCGGCGCAGCTCAGCCAGATCCCGCTGGGCCTCCGGCAGAGCCTCCTTCAGGCTTCTGTTCTCCTCCTGAGCCTTGGAGAACTCTCGGGACACCCGAGCCTGCTGCTTCTGCGCCTCCGTGAGCTCCTCCTACCAAACACAGGAAACGCAGCGTGAAGACAGACGGCCACACCGCTGGCAGGTCTCAGCTTTATCGAGCAGTGAGCCCCAAACAAAAAGCAGCATTCTGGGAAATGTAGGATCCAGAATTTAACAGCAAGTTTCCTTTAATTTCAGTTTCTGCAGCAAACACATAGAAGATATTTTACCTCATAAAGAACTTGCTCTAAAAAGATCTGCTATGTAACTCGTATCCACAGCAGGAAGTGAGTCACAATGAGACAGCTTGGACAGAAGTTTCAGATCTGTGAAGATGTTCTGGTCAAACATCTCAGAAACGAGATCCTCATTCCTGCCCGATCTGCTGAAATGTGAGCGGCCCAACAGGTCGCACGAAGCAGATCGTTCTCGAAGAACTCTAAGCTCTTCTTCGGTACCCTAACCCTGCAGGCAGCCGTGAACTCTTTGAACTCTCCATCAGATCTTGTGTAAAAATGCTATTTCATGTCCAACTGTGTTACCTTTGACCTTTTGAAGCTGGAGGACTGCAAACAAACACAAAGTCTGTGAAAATGAAAGTTTCCAAATATTATTTTATGTGTAAAAACCTTGAATCTGTGTCCCTGTGCTCCACCCACCGCACGCCTCCTGAGTCACAGCCTTGAAGTCTCCGTCCCGGCTCACGGGTCTCACCTTGAGCGTCCTCTGGTCTGTCAGCAGTCTCTCCCGAGTGGACGTGAAATGCTCCTCGACTCTCCGCAGAGCTCGGTCGTGCTCCTCAATCAGAGCCGCCTCTCGACTCTTCATCCTCTCGTCGAGCTCGGCAACCGCCACCTGACGCTTCTTCTTCTCCTCCTGGATCATCATCTGCATCTTCTTATGATACTTCACCTCGATGTCTGCGCAGGGAGGGAAACAGCAGCAGAGGTTATGAAGGAAGATGAATGGAGAGGAAGGAGTGGGAAAAGAATAGGAAGGAACTAGTACACGTGGGGGAAAGGAAGGAGGAGGTCGGTGTCCCAGGGCTGAAAGGCCACCTGATCGGCGCCGAGCTCACAGGTGTTCTTACCTCTGATCCTGTGCTCGTAGTGGTTGGTGAGCTCCATCAGCTCCGTCTGATGTTTCTGTCAAGGAGGAAGTGACATCACCGAGGTGTCCAGGTGTAAAAATCAAGTGTTAAATCGATTTACGGGCAGCGACTCACCAGCTGCAGCGCTTTGATGTGGCTCTCGATGTGGAACTTCTTCTCCGTGAGCTCCGCCTGCAGACCCTGAACGTTTCTGTGGAGCGCGATCTCAGACTGCACGTGCTTCTTCTCGACCAGCGAGGACGCAGAGACGGCCTCCATCTTCAGCTCAGTGATGGCGTTGTGCTGCTCAGACAGGACGTGCTTCAGCTTCCGCTTATAGACCTGGACAGTGACCAAGGACGGGTCAGGACTAAGATTAAGTTGAGATAAAGTCAGGATTAGGGTACAATAAACCTCCAGGATCGCGTGCGCAGCTCACTTCGATCTCGACTCGGTGGCGCTCCTCAGCCTCATCTCTCTCCCGGCTCCTGTTCCTCAGCTCGGCCTTCGTCTTGTCCAGGTTCCTCTTGGAGATCTCCCAGAAGGCCTGGATCTTGTCTCTCTCCAGCTGGAAGTAGCTTTTCTCCTCTTGCTCGCGGTCCAGCTCCTCCCGGAGGTGGATGATGTGGTCCTCCAGCTGGAGGTCAGACACGCTCAGGTCACTGAAACGTACCGCTTAAAACTGCCGTTTGCAGGAAATACACAGAGCCTCAAACTTCATCTGATTGTGGTGTTGCAGGTAAATCTATTTTCTCAGGCTGAGGTTACAGGTGTACCTAATGAAGTGGACAGTGTACTTGTTACTTTACGATCATAATCGGGCCTTTTACGTGTTGGACTGTGGGGCCGGGCCGGGCCGGGCCGCGGACCCCCTGATGGACCCCCTCACACCTCCACACACTGTGAGAGGCTAACGTTAGCACCGTTAGCAGCTCTGACCTGATCCTTGGACATGTCCTCCGTGGACAGACCGTCCACCACCGTGGAAGACTTCACGTTCCCGCCCTTCTTCTTGCTTTTAGCCTTCGGCGGCTGAGGACGGAAGGGTAAGAGGCGCGTGACGTTCCGCTCATCGGGATAACAGGCTAGGGCTAAGCTAACATGCTAACAACAACATGACTGAAAAAAACACCGGTTAAAGTAAAACTTTACTCACCATCGTACCGCACTGCGCAGACTCACAGGGATCCGGAAACTTTAATTATACTGACAGAAAACTGCGGCTGGAGTTAAACACGTTAGCTGTTAGCTATCTGAGCCTCAGCTCCACTATCAACAAAAGACGCTGTCATGGCAACGCAGGACTGTATTACGTGTGTGTGTGTGTGTGTGTGTGTGTGTGTGTGTGTGTGTGTGTGCGGGTATTAACATCTTCGTGGGGACCAAAAATTCGAGGTTTACTATACTCGTGGGGACCAACAGCCCCAATTTTGAGACTAAAAATGTGGTTTTAGCGTGAGGGTTAGGCATTCATTGTAGATGGTTAGGGAGACCTTTGTGTCAATTAGATGCCCCCACAAGACATGAATAACCCACGTGTGTGTGTGTGTGTTGTGCCTTGTACAGTTTTCTCTTATAATTTATATTTAAAGTCTTAAACTGATGCTCTTTGGTCATTAGGCCTCTGAGAGAAAATTTGAGAACAAATTTTTATTTGAATCATTTGTAAGCAGAAAAAACTTGCAAGCTTTTAAAGCATGAATATTTCTTGCTGGTTTAGTTTATTATTATTATTATTATTATTATTATTATTATTTTGCTTTCCAAAGAACGGTGATTCTGAAATAAACTGACATCATTTATTCAAAGATCACTTTTATAAATTTACACATAATATTAAAGATCTGCATCTGCTGCTGCAGCCTGTTCGTCATATTTTAAGACATTTTGTACGTAAACTGATTCAGCAACGTGAAAATAATTAGACTGTATCTAAAAGATGGAAATGGTCTTTCCAGGGCATGTGGGAGGGGCTCCTGTGTTCTGATTGGATAGAAGTTGCTGAGGAAAGCGCTGATCTCGGTAAACTGCTTCCTGATTGGTTCATGGTCTCAGTCACTGCCTTCAGGTCTGACTAAATGAAAGTTAATTTTTGGAGGTGATGGTCCTTCGATAGTAAGGGAGGAGCAGGATGCGGGGGAGGAGTCTCAGTCAGACCCGCCCCTCACCCATGATAACTGGTTTAAAGGAGTCAGGAGGAGCTCCGGCAGCTGCTTTCTATCTGCAGAGGATTCTGGGTAAGGTGATACACGCAGGTGTCGGAGGCGTGTCCTTCAGGTTGGGGCCTGCACTGGTTGCTGTACAGAGGAGCAGTCGGTGCTGTGGAGGTGTTTGACTGGTTGCCGACGTCGGAGCAGCAGTAAGGGGTTTCCACCTTGGACTCAGAGGCTGGGCCGGGCTCCACGTCGGCGTGTCCGATCTCCTCGTAAACCACCTCGCTCAGCACCGCCCTCGTGTCCCTCGCTGCTTTCTGGGCTTTCCACAGTCTCAGAGTCAACATGGACAACAGCACCAGTGCAGCTCCTGCCAGCACGCCAACAGGAACTTTCCACAAGTCTGAGGGGGGCGCTGTGTCAGCACCTGCAGCCGTCACCTTCCGGTCAGGGTCGTCCTTTCTCCCGGTGACTGTTCGATCCACCACGCTGGGGTCTGTGGTCACATTCAGATAGGCGGTCTTCCTCTCATTGCACAGATACATCGAAGTATCAGACTCTACCACATTCCTGATAAGCAGCTCGTTGTTGTTACGGGAACCGAAGCGCTTCGAACTGCTGTTCACGTGACCGTTACGGACGGTGAGAAGAGTCACCCGGGTGCCTCTTTTAGCTCGGCTCCAGGTTACATCTCCCTGAGCATGAGGACAGGTGAGCACAGCGTCCGTGTGCTGCCGTGTGCTGACAGTGGGGATTCCTGCCAAGGAAAAAGCAGAAATGATGATGTCACATGTCTGAATCTGTATCAGATGCTTCCTGACTCACGCCACGCTGACCGGCCTTCCTTCCCTCCAGTTATTTTCATCTTTTAAACATTTAAAGGACATTTCCCCTTTGTCTATCTTTAGTCTGTTGTTTCATGTTATGCTTTATTTCAGATAAAGAGATTCAGGAGCCTGAGGAACCAACAAACTGCTCTCTGACAGGAAGCAGCCTTCAGAGCTGCGTACGAACCTGATGGACGGCTCTGCGATGTGGTTTAAAATCAATGTCTTTACTTTACTAATATTTGCATTTTATTCATTTTGCTCCTGAAGGCGACAGACTTGAGTTTTCTGGACTTGTTGACCTGATAATAAAAATTCTGAATGCTTGTTTGATTTCTCGTTTAGTTCAGTCTCCGTGACTCTGCTGTGACGGCTGCAGTCGTGCATGTCACGCATATATCAGGTGTATTAAAGGACCACTGGCAGACGTCCTCTGGTGCCCTTTCAGCACAGACTCACAGTAAAACCTACAACCTGAATTTATCTCATATAATAAGAAATGAGATGTGATTAGTTTGCTTTAATAAGTTTATGTGAATTGTGCCAGTGAAGCGATCCACAGTCAGAGTCAGCAGGTGTAAGCTGGCCTCTTTGATGATGTCGTTATGGTTCTGGGGTTAAAACCACCGTGAGCTGCAGCTCCTCCAGGAGTGGAGGTGTCCCCGGCCTCCCAGTGCCTGTGGACATCGTTATGGTCATTATGGACAAACTGTGATTTGCATGTAAGTCCAGAAACAGAACACAGGCCCCTCCCAACTATGTCAATGCCCACCTGAGTGTTGACGTCTCCCAGCCGAACGATGGAGTCCCACCCCACCAGGTGACTCCACGTAGGTAATCTGAACTGCATTTGGCATGTAGCAGTCAGGACCCTGACCCAGAGCTGCAGGGAAGCAACTCTCTCATGGACTGAGGGGATACAGGAACACCAGCCCCCGCCTCGTGCCCAGGGCGACTGCAGGAACTTGGTTCCACTGCCCAGCTGTATCTAGCTGCTATCTCCCAGCCACCTACAGTTGGGCCATGGGCGGAGCCCCACAGGACTGACTCCATTGGCTCCTCTCCTCAGACTCCTGCCCTGCTGGAGTTATGTTTCTTTTCTTTTTAAAATTAGAACCACTTCATCAGATGTTACAGCCTGGATGCTGAAGCCTTTTAAACCTGCATTCTTAGTACTGCCAGCCGGGGGCGATCTGCTGCCCCCGGCTCGAGCTTAGTCAACACCTCCCTGATGAGTTTATGGTCTGTGTGAATAAAACATGAAGTTTATTTTGGAAGTTTTGGTCTCGTTTGAGTCGCAGGAGGCGGGCGAGGGTTCAGGGCAGGGCTGTAAGCGTGGTTATGTGTGTGTGTTTAGGCTCAGTTTCTCAGTCAGACGGACTCATGGTTAGAAACACAGCGAGCCCCACGGAGAGGAGACACACGAACGGCAAATAAAACCTGCACGTGGCTCAAACGGCTCCAGAAGCAGCGCCTACACTTTCATATTCATTCTCTTAACACCGACTCCAGTTTCTGTCCTTT
Organism: Rhamphochromis longiceps; assembly: GCF_057381845.1. NCBI lineage: Eukaryota > Metazoa > Chordata > Actinopteri > Cichliformes > Cichlidae > Rhamphochromis > Rhamphochromis longiceps. The sequence goes on from NC_140562.1 coordinate 45,960,193, forward strand.
TGTTCTGCTTCATATAATCGTCTCATAACATAACAGCCTTTATCTTCCTTAGATAACCAGAGGAAACAGTGTTACGTTGTTGCAGCTGTAATCGTGAGAACATGCTGACGGAGGCGTTCTTACCTGCAGCGCTGTGACAGACGTGGACACACAGGAGCAGGCAGAGCAGCATCTCTGCAGACGTCTCAGCGGCGGCAGCAGCGTTTCTATGAAAGAGGAACTTCTGAGTGACGGGTGGCTACAAACACTCGTTCCTAATTTGCTGACATCACACAGAGTGATTTTTGAACAAAAATGTTTTTAAAACACTATTTTAAAAAATCTTCTCTAGTTATTTGCCAAACCCATATGCAGGTATTAAAGTTCCTCATTCACATATTTTTATCATCTTAGGTTATTTCACATGGGACCAGTTAAACAGCAGGTAGGCGGGACTCGCCCTGGCGCGCTCCACCCTGCGGCGACCCTCATGAACGCCGTTTTGGGATCAGCCTGATCTCTCTGGTCTTGAGGTTTTTGATTTGCAGATACAGCCCTGATCAAAAGTTTCAGACCAAAACTCAAACTCTTTCTCCATCTGCTGGCCAGGTCTGTGAGTGTGAGCCTCAGCTTCCTGCTCTCACTGACAGGAGTGATACCAGTGCCACGTTCAGTCACTGACCACCTTTCTTCATCATTCGGATGCTCAGTTTGGACTTCAGCAGCTCGCCTTCACCACGTCTGCATGCGCCGAGCTGCTGCTGTGTGTCTGATATTTGAGTGAACGTGACTTCGAGTGTTTCGATCCCACTTCAACCGTTTGGTTTCTCTCAAGTTTCAGCCACGTGAACAGATGTGTCAGCTTTTATTTTTAGATTTCTAAAAGACAACTTCCTGTCAAAGACAAACTCTTTCAACATCATATTTGTCTTCTGTACATCAGAGTTCACGTTTCTTGCCTCTAAAACATTTTATTTTCATTAAATATGGCGTCTACAGTCGGCTCCGAGGCTCTACGGTTGGTCCGTGCCGCTCGGTCAGCCGGTCTTTGATAAATCTCCAAACGACGCGGTGGCCGAGCCTCGCTTCGCCGGTTTGGCCTGAAAGAGAAAAAACGCTGAAGTCATGGTTCTAAAATCTGGTTTTTCTAAAAGCAGAAGCTGTTTGTTATTCTGCCACGCTCACGTCCTAAAGATGGAGATCGCTCCACCGTGAACGCAGCAGAAACAGACTGAAGCGCACGGAGCATCAGGTGTTCTCACCTGAGACTCGTGAGGCTTCCAGCCAATCATGTAGAGGATCTCAAAGGTGGCGGGGATGGAGCCGTCCTCACTGCCGTACATCTCTGAAACATTTCAGGCACATGAGAAAAACACAGTGACACATGAACCGCCGCGCTGTGACTAAAGCGCCAGCCTGACGCGTCACTGATGAGCAAACAGAAACACGGCGTCGGCTCTGACTGGCTTCAGTGTTTGTTCAACTATCGTTAATTACGAATAACAGTTTGTTTGTTAGCAGAGACGCAGATTCAAACCCAGAACCTTCTCACGCACGTGCTCGTGAGAACAATGTCAACCTCATTCAAACTGAGGCCACGCCTCCACCTGTTACCTACACCGCTGCCTGTGCTCACGCTCAGAAGTGCTTTATCCCTTTAAACCCTCACCTAGCGTCAGGTTAGAGTCTAGAGCAGAGGTGTCGGACTCCAGGCCTCGAGGGCCGGCGTCCTGCAGGTTTCAGATCCCACCCTGGGTCAGCACACCTGAATCACATGATTAGTTCATTCCCAGGCCTCTGGAGAACTTCAGGACATGTTGAGGAGGTCGTTTATCCATTTAAATCAGCTGTGTTGGATCAAGGACACGTCTAAACCTGCAGGACTCCGGCCCTCGAGGCCTGGAGTTGGACCCCTGGGTTAAAGGGTGATCAGGTGTTCTTCATCCTCTGTTCCTCCTTTCAGCCCGACCGCGTCTCCTCATCCCTCCGGTTTGTACACGTGCACCTTTTCTGGCTTCCTGCTCGGACGAGGTGAACATGGAGCAGACCGATTCCCTCGCGTGCACCGGGCGGTACGAACAAAATCGGCCAGTCCACACATTTTGTGAATCTGACGCTACTAATACTCATCAGTGTATCACATGTCATTTAGCACCAATCAGACAGCGGCTCAGACTCACCTTTGTAAATCGCTGCTGCTGCTAAGATGGTGTCTCTGTGCAGCAGCGACTTCCTGTTCCACGCACAGTTGCTCTCACCCATACCTGCACACAGCACATCACGAACACTGCACTTTTAAACTTTAATCGAAAGTTTGTTCAAACTAACAGCCTCACGAATGACTTCAGATCCGAAACCGGTTCAGCGATCAAACCGCAGTGAGGTCATCAAACTGTTTTAGCTTAAACAGCGAATCCTGAAATGCTCTCTTATTCAGGCGGAGCCTCTGCCGCTCGGTTTGAAGCCTGTTTGCAGGCAAATGAAAGGAGGAATAAAAGCAGCACGTTCACTCGGGGACCTCCACGAGCCGGCGTCCTGGGACTCGGTCACCTAAAGCTCTGTGCCGACGACTCTGAGAGTCGCTGTGATCAGACTGAAGTCGTCATTTCTGGCTCTGCGCTCATCAGGTGCAGATCCTCGTTCGCTTTCCTTTGCTTCCACGTGAAGAGGGCGACTGTAGAGCCATGTTTGAATGTTGCAGGAACCACATGATTCAAACGAATGGTTCCCAGCTCGTACCTTGTAAATCCGTCATGACTTCCATGATTCCTGGATAATGAACCTGAATGTCATCGATGTCCTGGAACAAAGAGGCGGAAGGGTCAGAGGTCACCGTGAGCTGATGTAAAACATTCTGCGTGTTTAACAAATGCAGCCACGCTGACTCACCACAGTGAGCATGTTGAAGCCAGCTTGGCCCAGCAGGTTTCCCAGGTCGGTGACGGCGGTGTAGGGGGAGATGTGGGGCGAGAACCCGCCCTCCCGCTCCGTCTCGGCCAGCTGCAGGGAACAGCGCAGCTCGTAGAGCGTCTCGCCGCCCACCATCGCTCCGATGAACACCCCGTCCGGCTTCAGCACCTGGTGAATCTGAGAGGACGGCGCACAACGAAACGTTAACGGGCGAGCTGCAGTCAGTCATGGTATCGCAGCAGGTTCGTCTCACCTGTCTGAGAGCTCCGGGCAGGTCGTTGATCCAGTGCAGACTGAAAAGCATGAAGCTCAGCTGCAGTTTTAATGAGCACACATGTTGTTCATAACAAACCCTGGTCCTCTCAGTCTAGACCCACTTTATTTCATACATTTGATTTTTTTAACCTTAAAATCACTCGTTGCATTTCTGGACATAAAAATCTAACGACATGATTATCGGTTATTATTTATTCACGGTGTCCTTCAGTTCCATTAGCAACCATTTAAAAATATATGATGAATTTAATCTTTTCAAACTGTGACTGAGATAATCAGCACAAATCACATGATCAATATATTTGACTTCATTTACATTAAACAGTGTAAAAGAAACATAAACAGGCTGCAGACAGGAAGATACCGCCAACGCCGGAAACGTGCTCGTCATCTCCGAGCATGACGCTCCCTGAAGACCAACACAGAGAGACTGAGGAGGAGCTTCTTCCCGCAGGCGATACGGTCTCTCAATCACACCACCACACAGTACTGACCCACACATATGGTTCTTACACACACACTGGACTTTCTGGACTTTGTTTTCACTTCATCACTTAAATCACTTTAAGCATATTTGCACTGCACAAGACATAATGTGGATCGCACAACACTGGTCACTATATTCTTCATTTCCAGTTAATACTTGTACAGCTGCTGTTATTGTGTACATATTTATTTATATTTCTTCATACATCTTATATAGTTCTATATTGTGTATTTTGTTGTACAGTTATTTTATTTTCAACTTTAATTTTTATATTTTATTTTATTCCTTCCTACTTAAATTTACCCTTTTTAATTTTCATATTTATTTCCTATCCTATTCATAGTCTTTTTTGCTTTAGGTCACGAGCAGTTGTGTAAGCATTTCACTGCATATCGTACTGTGTATGACTGTGTACGTGACAAATGAAATTTGAATTTGAATTTTATTTAGGAAGTTATTAAAAAGCTGTGAAAGGCAGTGAAACAGGCACAGAGACTCAGAATAACCAAGTAAGATGTTAGAACGAGGTTCAAACTGAAAACAACCACAAAGACACACAAATTATAAAAAAGACACAAAAAACAAGAAAACATGAACCTGACATAAAACACTACTGTAGGAAACCATTAAAAAAGCTCAGACGCCATCTCGTGGCTGAAGTTGGTACTGCAGCAAACAGTCGGTCACTCAAACCTTTTCTGTGAAACGAGCTGCAGTGAAACGAGCTGCACTGAAACGAGCTGCAGTGAAACGAGCTCTGGTACTCACGCCAAGCTGCTCACTACCAGGTCGAAGGTGTTTTCTTTGAACGGCAGAAACTCCTCGTCAGCCAGGACGCAGTGAGTCGGGATCTCGCTCGGCCTCCTCCGTCTCTGATCAGAAAACAACATTCACATATGAAATTACAGCAGTCTGCTTCAAACTCCTGCCCCCATCTTTGATATCTGAGTACGAGTCTAAGGACCCACCAGAGACTGCTGGGAAACGTCTGTCAGGCAGAAACGCTCCACCACCTCCTGCGGGACACATCGTCAGCACAGAGCTCATCATAACAGCAGTGAAACTCGTGCAGCGCACACAGACGCAGGCAACAAACATCTGAGCTCATGTTTAACGTTCTGCTCATCTCCCGCTCTCTGGTTTTATTCTTTGACTCTGACAGCAGCTTTACATGATTCACAACTCAGAATAATCCACCTTTTTCTGATTCTGTCTGAAATGTTTTAGCTCCTGTCTCCACCTTGTGCTGATTGACCGACTCTGGGAAGCCTACAGAGGGGCAGCACCCAGAAAGCTGTGCATCTGTAGCTGTTATATGTTCAGTTTTATCTCAGTGTTTTTATTGCTGTGGTGTCGTCTCTGCAGCTGTCAAAGCTGCTGACTCTGAGTCTCATGTTCACCTAAAACCTCCTCAGACGGTCTGTGATCGCACAAATCCAAAACTATAAATAAGAGTTCCTCTATAACTTTGTTTATTTTGGTTTCCCAACCTCACAAAATGATTTCAGGTTTTCTATTTGATTGTTTTGGTGAACTACAGACAGTTTGTGGAGATGACCATATAAGGAGATCTAAACGACATCAGCTCGTTACCGAGGTAACAAAGACTCGTCTGAGGCCTTTTCTGCACACCGAGCTCGTGACTTTATGTTTATCGTGTTTAACATGAGCAACAGTGTGACGTCATAGCAGAAACAGCAGAGCTTTAGCTTGAGCTGTGCTCATCGGTTCATCTCTGATCAGGAAATCCGACCCGTCTGTAGCTGCTGAATACATGTGATCACAGCGGTGACCTCAGATCACCGATGGGTGCTGCACACACACACACACGCACGCACACACACACACGCACGCACGCACGCGCACGCACGCACGCACGCGCACACACGCGCACACGCGTACACACGCGCACACACGCACACACGCACGCACACGCACACACTGTACTTTGCTTAAATGCTCTGCGATGTGACTTCTTCCTCCGCCGATGTCCAGCGCCAGAGGAAACGTCCTGAGGAGACAGGAAGACAAACGGTGACTGTTTTTTATCCTGTCTTCCTTCTCTCACCCCAACCAATCACAGCAGATGGCCCCGCCCCTCCCTGAGCCTGGTTCTGCTGGAGGTTTCTTCCTGTTAAAAGGGAGTTTTTCCTTCCCACTGTCGCCAAAGTGCTTGTTCACAGAGGGTCATGTGATTGTTGGGTTTTTCTCTGCATGTATTATCGTAGGTCTACCTTACAATATAAAGCGCCTGCTGTTGTGATCGTTGCTACAGAAACAAAACTGCATTGGAGTGATCTGGCTGTGTGAACGTTTCCTGCTCTTTGACCTCCTCAGATGATTTCCATGACTTTTGAAGCAGACGTGTCTCTCTGTGGTTAAACTGTGTGAAACATGGGTCCAGCTGCCTCGTCAGGAACTCACCGTGCGATGTCGTAAACCCGATCGGCCACTCGACTCCCGACCTGCAAACCAACAGCACAGGACGTCTGATCAGCGTGGCTGGGTCTGGTTGTTATAATGAAATCATTTCCCCCCCTTTAGACAAAACAACAGGAACAACATGTGATTCATTCAGTGAGGTCATCACTGATGGTGGTGTCAAACCCAGCTGCAAATTCTGATCTCATTCTCTATGATCCAGATGTTTGATGAGGCTGAGGACCAGCTGAAGATGGACATAAGAGGGACCGCTCAGGGTCAGAGAGGCTGACCTGGTCTGAGCGTGTGCAGAGGGGGGATGGAGGATGAAGATGGAACTGCAGGGAGGCGGAGAGGAGGAAGACGAGGACATTTGTGGTGCACGTCAGTCAGGACATCTCTAATTACATAACTACACGCGTGCAGAGCACACAGGAAACTCTGTTGATAAACTGTTATTTCATTTTCTGTGGAAAAACAAAATTGATCACAATTCTAACAATGGTGGCTTAAATTTGATAGATTTCAGTTCCCTAAATGATGCTTTCAAAAAAGTGGAGTAAAAGCATCTATCTGGACTTCCTCTCATCACGTGTTTTCACATTTGGGTGGCTGGACTCAAACTTTCATCAGCAGACTCTTGGATCTGTAAACATCACCGTTCTCCACAAAGATGTTATATTTGGAACATCTGTAACATCTTTACAAGAATAAATCGCCCTTCTTTGAAAACTGGTTTAATGATGGTATTCTTCAATAACACTGGCTCTTCCTTCCAGGTGTAACATCCCAGTGTCCCCACACCTGTCCAAGCCCCGCCCTGTCCTGACAGAGTCTCCATCAGGTCAGATGTGTTTCTCCTCTTGTAGATTAGGTCTCTTTATCTCTGTTCCTCCTCCCATTTCTTTCTGGACTCATGTTGTCGAGGGCGCTGATTGGATAAAGGTTTGGTCTTTGCCACAAAAAATCCTCCTTACTAACAAAGTGAAGGAGATTTCATTTAAGCTCATTCATAGATTTGATCCTGTCAAAGCTTCCTTCAAAAACAGAAGAGCGATACAGAAACATTTGCCTTTACTCAGCTTTTATGGAAACATATCGTTAGTTTCATCTCTGACAGCGTCTTTAGTGAGAAAGACTCTCGTGCTTTTCCCTCATCGATCAAACTCCACATCTGTAAATGTAAGCTGTCCACTCTCAGGACAGAAACAGAAAGTTTGTTCCTGTCTCAACAAGAAAGCTTTAAAAACATGAATATTTGTAATTATTTAATTATTCAGTGTGTCTGAGTCACTTTCCCCGTTTAATCTGTATTTCTGTCCGGTGTGTTTACTTATACATACTCTTGCACTGTGTTATGATTTGGAATACAGTTGTGCAGCGTGTTCTCCGTGTGTTGTGTTTGTTGTTAAAGTTTCTGTTGAAATAAAGTTGGAGAAACAAAGACACAGAAAACCGGACAGGTGTGTGGGTCGGGCTCACCTCCTGCCTCAGGTAGTCGTACTGCTGGCTGTCCTGCAGCTGGGCGGCCCAGTCCTTCTGCCTCTGCTTCATCTCCCTGCTGAACACGTTCATGCGGCCTCCGCCCGACAGCCCGGAGCGCCCGGCCCCCGGTGGCCCGGTCCCGTTGAGACCGGCCCCGGAGAGCCGGCTCCAGCCGCCCGCGGAGCTCGCAGGGAGGCCGAGCCGCAGGAGCCTCCGACACAGCCTGCCGCTCATCCCGCGGAACAAACTCACAGACACCAACACGGAGACTTCCGAGCCTCCACACCGGGTCACCTCCGAGGGGAGAGACCCAAAACCCGGACCGGCCTCAGCTGAGCTCACCGGAAACCCCGGAAACGGATCACAGCCTGAGAACGGAAGTAAAATTGAATAAAATAAGATCAAAATAAAATGACTTAAATTAAATAAAATAATATATAAACAATACAGTGATAATTAAATTAATAAGTTAATTTAATAAAATTAAATTAATTAAATTAATAAAATAATTTGCGTTTGTTGTTTGCCGTGTCACGCTGTGTTTAAACCGCGTTTCGCTCCTGTTTGTCCCACTTCGCTCGCCTTAGAGAAAGGGGCGGGGCGGAGCAGATGATGCTACAGCGTTGCAAGCTGGGTAAACACGTGTGTGAGATCGCGGAGGAGCGGACACTGTGTCGGTAAAGTTTCACCAGTTTCTAAGTTTAATTTAAAGCTCGCGTTGTTTCAGGTGTTTCAGATGTTTCAAGCGTAGACGTGCTGTTTCCGGTCCTCTCAAGTGTTTCCTGTGCTCTCAGCTATCTCCGGTGTCTCCAGGTTGTAAACATGAAAACAAAGCCAGGCTGAGGTGTGCGGCGCAAACTGAGCGATGATTTCAAACCTGATCCTCTTTAAAACCTCCAAAAGTTTCAGAGGATGAAACAGACAAGAGCACAGAGAACGATTCAAAACCGTCAGATCAATAAAACGGTGAGATCGATAAGAACCGTCTGGGCGCTGCAGTCTGAGCTCATCGCGGCTCAACGACACTGATACCTGTGAGGTCATCACCGGTTGCTGCGTCGGTTCGCACACGTCTGTGATGACAGTGAGAAATAAGGGGCGTGTTTACACGCCGCTGACCTCTCGTGACCTCAGCTGGACCTCAGCTCCTGCCTCCTCGGACGATCACAGCCTGGAAGCCTGGAGCCTGTCCCAGCGCTCACACCGCGAGAGGCGGGTCCACCCGGGCAGGTCGCCGGTCTGTCAGCCGGCACCTGTAAACGCAGCATGTAGCAGGAAGCTGGAGAACTCAGAGGGAACCCAGGCAGGAGCCGGGACAACCAGCAGGTTCTAACCCAGAGCTGTGAGGCAGCCGTTCCGTCCACTGGACCGGCCTGCTGCACAGACTGTCTCCACACTGCTCCTGCACGGGGGACAAACTGTGGTCTGCCTGGAGCTCGGAGGAGGCAGGAGCGAGTCTCCGTCCTTCAGGACCAGAAGATCCAGCGGAGGTCATGAAGAAGAAGGACTGGCGCTGTACACACTGACATCACAGAGTTCATGTTGTCCACCAATGCACGTTTCTTTGCTCCGTGTCATTGTTGTTGGCATTAAAATTGTGTTTTAAAACGTGAGCGTTTTCAGTTCTACGACCTCATAAGAGCCGGTGATCGTAGTAATGAGGATTACTGAATGACCCTGAATGCCACACGTGTGTCCATCAAGAGGCTGGGGGTTGGGTTTGACGTCCGAGCAGAAACCAGCTCGGTGTGAAACGTGGTTTTTAACTGGTTTCTGTTCTGCAGGTGACGCTGGGATTTTACCGCCATGTCGTCCAAAAAACGCCCAGACGGGGACGAGCACTTCCTCCGGGTCCAGAAGGACCCGCGGTTCTGGGAGATGCCAGAGAGGGAGCGCAAAGTCAAGATCGACAAACGCTTTCAGTCCATGTTCCACGACGAGCGCTTCAAGGTCAAGTACACGGTGGACAAGCGAGGGCGGCCCATCAACCACACCTCCGCTGAGGACCTGAAGCGCTTCTACAAACTGTCCGACTCCGAGGGGGAGGAAGCTGGCGAGGTGAAGAAGAAGAAGGACGTTGGCGGCGCCAAAGCAGAGCAGCCTAAAGGAGCAGCGAGTCTCTCTGAAGGTCAGGAGATGTTTTCATGTTAATGAACTTCTGGTAAAAACACGCCGTTACCATAGCAACACTGTGTGGATGATTGAGGGGTGTCCAGGTGACCTTTGACCCTGCTCAGGTAAGCGTGTCAGAAACGATTTGACCGTCTCTCTTCTGTTCGATGCTGATGCAGGTGTTGAAGATGATGACGAGCAGCGGTCTGCAGAGGAGGATGAAGATGACCTAAGCGTCTCTGATGAGGAGGAGGAGGAGGCGCAGAGTGACGAGGCGAGTGGATCTGATGAAGAGGAGTCGGGCCTGGATTCGGGGGACGACAGCGACAGCGGGCCGGATCTGGCCCGGGGGAAGGGCAACATCGAGACGAGCTCGGACGAAGACGACGAGGACGACGTGGGCACCATCCTGAGGAAAGAGGAAGAGGAGATCGAACACGACTGGGGGGAGCTGTGCAAAGACGCGCCGCGGAGCGACGAGGTGATGCTGTGTGCGGTAAAGGCTGAAGGTCAAAGGTTAGTCTGCGCCACCAGGAAACGTTGCTAACACGATCTCACCGCGTTAGGTGTCGGCGCGGCTCGCCGTCTGCAACATGGACTGGGACCGGCTGAAGGCCCGAGACCTGCTGGCTCTGCTCCAATCCTTCACGCCCAAAGGCGGCGCCGTGCTCTCTGTGAAGGTAAGGAGACCTGCGTGGGTTTGTCTGTGTGTGGGCGGAGCCGGGAAGTGCTGATGATCAGCACAGTGCGTGCTGGGTTATGCTTGCAGATCTACCCGTCAGAGTTTGGGGAGGAGAGGCTGAAGGCGGAGGAGAGTCAGGGACCGATGGAGCTGAAGGCGCTGCCCGACGACTCGGAGGACGACACGGAGGAGGAGAGGTAATGATGATGTCACAGAGAGGCGGGATTTAGATGCAGTTTTCAGCCAGACTTTGTTAGTCGAGCAGCTCGTGGGAAAGTTTGTGTCATGAGGCTGCGTCGGCTCTGACGGTTCGGCACCGGGGGGACGTTTGTTGGCTTTTCAACATAAAAGGTGGATTACATGAATATGCAGGCCACTTCATTAGGTACACCCTGCACTCTTAATTCTTCATGCATCAGATTCAACATCTGCTGGAGTGACATCATCATGACATCATCGCACAGGTGCTGTAGTGAGTGCAGCAAACTCATCGTGGTGTTCTAGAAACCGTCTGAGATGACCTGAGCTTTGCTGGAGCAGCGCTCCACGCCATCACAGCGGCGCCTCTGCTAGCGTTTCACTCAGGGAGCTGCTGCTCGCTGCAGATCAGCAGAAACACAACCGTGACACGTTCATGGTCTCTGAAACCTCCTTTCTTCATCAGTCGGGTCAGTTTAAACTTCAGCATGTCTGCATGCGCTGAGCTGCTGCCCTGTGATTGGCTGATCAGGTATTTGCATTAACGAGCAGATGCACAGGTGTACCTAATGAAGTGGCTGTAACTGTAACCTTATTGCTTTGAAACAAGCTGCATTTGGACACCAGTGATTCTGTGTACACTTAAAAACAGCTGTGCAGTATCAGGTGGGCGGGGCTCCCTGCTGACCTGTCAGACGGTCATGGGTGTTGTGTGCTCTCAGGGTTTACAGGGAGAAGCTGCGGGACTACCAGTTCAAGCGTCTGAAGTATTTCTACGCCGTGGCGGAGTGCGACTCGGCCCAGACGGCGGCGAAGATCTACGAGGAGTGCGACGGCTACGAGTACGAGAGCAGCTGCTCCGTCCTCGACCTGCGGTACGTCGGCAAACGCGCGCACGTCAGGCTCACGCTAGCTGCGCTCGGACCTGCGTGTCAGCGAGCAGACTAAAGTGACTCATGTGTTCCTGTTGATAAACTTCAGCTTTCCCCGCTTCAGTTATTCCATAATGAAGGTTTGTAGATGTAGTCGTTCCTGAATCGGACGTCTGCAGGGAAGCCAGGATCTGAGTATTTAACATTCCCCAGCTGAGCTTCCATCCATGAACTTTAGTTCAGTCAAAGGTCAGAGTGCACGCGCTGCAGGGTCACCATGATGACGCGCGCGTTAATCATCCAATAGTTACACACAGATTTGTTCCAGCTTGTTGATGAAAGCCAAACGCGTCATGTTGTTCAGCTTCAATGTCGATCATCGACTTTAGAAGCTCGTTAAAGGATCTCACGGCTTGTCCTCTTCTCCTGATACGAGCAGCTTCGTTCCCGATGACATGAAGTTTGACGAGGAGCCCAAAGACGCGGCGACGGACGTAAACCTGTCGGCCTACACGCCCAAGCTCTTCACCTCGTCTGCGACCGCCACCTCGAAGGTAAGCGCTTCCCCGACACTCGCCATCAGAGGCGACAGGAAGAGTGTTGGCAGAC
>NC_140562.1:45977223-46017223 GCF_057381845.1 Rhamphochromis longiceps
TCAACCCCATAGAAAATCTGTGGCGGGAGTTGAAAGTCCGTGTTGCTCGGCGACAGCCCCAAAACATCACTGCTCTCGAGAAGATCTGCATGGAGGAATGGGCCAAAATACCAGCTACTGTGTGTGCAAACCTGGTAAAGACCTATAGTAAACGTTTGACCTCTGTTATTGCCAACAAAGGTTATGTTACAAAGTATTGAGTTGTATTTTTGTTATTGACCAAATACTTATTTTCCACCCTGATTTACCAATAAATTCTTTACAAATCCTACCATGTGGATTCATGGATTTTTTTTTTTCACATTCTGTCTCTCACAGTTGAAGTGTACCTCTGGTGCAAATTACTGACCTCTGTCATCATTTTAAGTGGGGGAACTTGCACAATCGGTGGCTGACTAAATACTTTTTTGCCCCACTGTAGCTGACGCTCCTTGCGCTTCGTTTGGCCTACTGTTGTGGCGGGAGGGGGCGTGGTTAATCATAAATAAATGATTAACCTTAGTGATTAAGTTTGAGTGCAGTGATGGAGTTATTCTGCATGTAGCATTGGGTGGGTGGGGGTGATGGAGGTCACGCTCGGGGCAAACGGCCGCTCCTCAGTCTGTTTGTGCAGGATTGGTTGGTCTGCATCGTTTGGCTGATGGCAGCAGGTCACATGATGTGACCGCAGTGGGAAACGATGGCGCTGACCTTCAGACCCGTCTGGGCCAATCCAGGCTCAGGTGTGCGTGAAACTGACCTTACGATACACCTGGAGCTAAATGTCCCGTCTCTCCCTCTCTGCAGGTGGACGTTAAAGACCCTCGTTTCCAGGCCATGTTCACCTCCCATCTCTTCAACCTGGACCCCTCCCACCCCAGCTACAAGAAGACCAAAGCCACGCAGAGCATCGTAGCCGAGAAGCAGCGCCGGCGGGAGGAGCAGCAGCGGCGCCTGGAGGGCGCTCAGGAGGTCACGCCCACGCAGGCGGAGAGCGACAGGAAAAGTCGGGAAGCAGAGTCTGACGCTCGGGCGACAACGACGCAGATGGACCCGAGTCTGTCGCTGCTCGTCAGATCCATCAAAAGCAAAACGCAGCAGTTTCAGGCTCGCAAGAAGCAGAAGCTGCTGTAGCTCCAGACGTTAGCCACGTCCATCAGGCGCCGATCACGCAGGATCTACTTCCTGGACTGCCCTCGGGTTTTGTGTTAATATGTTTGTGTGCAGCGGGATCCTGACAGCAGCACGAACGTGGAAAAGTTTTATTATTGATGTTTCACAGAACTGAGATTAAAAGGATTAAAAACACAGAGTCGTTCGTCTGGATCGCTCCTTCGCTATAATGCTGTAATATCGTTCTGTTCAGGCAGGCCGCGGGCAGCTGCAGCCGCCAGCGTCGCATCCACCCGTCAGTCAAAGAGGCCACGCCTCTAATCAGCAAGCTTTAATGCAGCCTTGCATCCTGGCCGAGGGTTAATAATCCGTACAAAACCCATCAGCCGAGTTTCCAGGGAAAGGTGATGATTGGCTGAGAATGAGCAACAGTCACATCATGTTAAACGACTGACAGAATCAGGCCTTTCTGTAAACATCAGACGAGATCAGAGTTCAGATCTGCCCACGCTGAAAACAGGTGACAGCTGCTGCTGTGTCACGGACACGTCACCGACGCTTCCTTTATCCCCACCAGAATGTTTAGTCATCCCAGAGGAAGTGTTGTGGTCACAGTCACTCCAATAAACACAGTAACACACAGAACTAATAAAACAATACAGTTTATTACAAACTTACAAAGAAATATATCAATTATAAGCATCCAGATGATTACAGAGAAACTGTTATTTCCACTGTGGAGGACGTGCTGCAGGCTGCGACTGCTGCACTGTGTGCTGCGCATTAGATGGAGGAGTTGTGCAGAGATCCATTTATGTAGCCGTGTGTGTGACAGAATGCAGACATCCAGCTTTTGAACATATTCCAACCCCCCAAAAAAGACAAATTATGGAATTTTCTGCAACTGAATATTTCATTAATTTTGGTTGGTCTTCCTTGAGTTTGGCCTCATTGGCTCAGTGGGCATTATAACCTACAACTCTTGCACCAATTTTGAACATAACAATGAAGCTGAAAAAATGTAGTTGTTCACCAGCATCGCAATTCCATTACTTTTTATCCTGGCTTACCTTGGTGAGGTTTGCAAAGTGCTTCAGAAAGATGAGGAAATCTGTTTCTTGCATCCATCCTGACTTATTTCCACTACCAGTACTTCCTACTGGTCCATCTCTGACACAGTGGTCTGCATAATGTATGTGTGGGGAACACAAACAGTGGAGGAATTGTGTTGCCTATGGCATTAACCGCATATACAAATGCGACCAGTGAACCTCTCTCTGCTGGTGTCGTTGCCCCAACTTGTTTAATATAAGTTAAAGTAATAGTGTGGTAAGTTGTAACATCTGCATTATTGTTACAACTGACCCAGACTCCTATAGCCATGAACTCGCTAACATTACAGCCAACGGCTAAAACATTAGCACTAAAGACAGAATTTATCCCCACAGACATGCAAATAACATAATTCAAGTTTGATGAGTTTAACTGCAAAGCAGATGATGCTATTAGAAATTGAAATAAAGTAGAAAAACTTACTTTTTTTTGTGTTAAATTGTCTGTGTTTGACAAAATGTGCTGATTTTTCACATGTGATAGCAGAACTGAGTTGGGCATGCACAGGATGAGTCACATCATTTGAAACTTAGCCCTGATTGGAGAAACTGGAAGTGTTACAACTATCCCCGGTCTCCCCTACTGATAAAAACATCGATCAGTACTGATCGATGTTTTTATCAGTACTTGTTCCTCTTAAACTGAATAAACAGCCTGTGTCTGTGTGTGTACAGAATCATTCAATCATTCTTACTTAATCATTTGATTGTTGGGGTTCTCTGTAGTACTGCAGGGTTTTGACCTTACAGTACAAACAGGGAGGAGACTTTGTGATTTGGCGCTTGATTTTTAAAATATCTAATTCGGCATGAAATAAAAAAAGAAATCTAAATGAAAATACATGCCAACTTTGTTTGTGTTTTTCTTCTGTTGTCAAATATGTAGGAAGTGTTGCACGTGTGATTTCAGTCATTTTGCATCAACATGTAGCCAACATGTGTCTGTTTGTGATCATGTTGCATCTGTTTTTGTCTGATTTGTGTCGTAGTTTAGTCAGTTTACATCTATTCTGTGGACCAATTTAGTTGTCTTGCATGTGTTTGTGGCAGGATGTGTGGATCCTGTTTGACAGTTTTGTCATGATGCTTCACTTTGGTTGTTGGTGTTTGTGCTCATTGTGCTTCTAGATGTAGACCTGCCATCTGAAAATCAGCAGCTCGCCCACTTGGACCATTTGCTTTTGGTCCAGGGGTTAGCACCTTTGTTCTTTCACTGACCTTGTGGAGTAACATGAAAACAAGCACAAAGCAGTAAAGCATCGTCAGTTTCATTGACCTGTAGACCCTTCTGCCCCCGCTCTTTTATTGCCAACATGAATTTAAACTTTTCTCACTTAGAATTTCTCCCACGGACACCCTCCTGTCCGAGTCCCACGGTCTCACTCTGTAAGCCTCAATATTCTAACTCTCGAGTAGTTGTGACTCTGCAGCCCTGCACACGAGTAATTGTTGCCCTTTCTCTTGCAGCTCCCCACGGTCCCGATCAAGGCTTCCCGGGGCGTTTCTGTTCCCGGTTTCTTCGGCATTAAGTTAGATTCTCGTCTCCCCGGTTGTTCCTGATCTTCTCTGTTAAATTAATAAATCTGTACACAGTTCCAGAAAAAATTCGTATTGAGTCTGCTTTTGGGTCCCCACAGTGTGCGTGCGCCTTGGTTCAAGACGATTTATGGACATTTAACCTCTGTTTATGAACGTATTTATTGTAGCATAATGCAGCCATCATTCCTACTTCTAGTCCTTCCTCTTACTCAGTGTGCACTACCACCGATCACATTGCTCCTGCTCTTTTATATGGCATATATAACTTGTTTATAACTGGTACATATCTGTGTAGATACTTACGTTATGACATACAATCCCTATGTAGGTACCTCTTTAACTTTAAACTATTTTTTGGTTTCTCTTTTTTCTCTTATTCTAAAGGAATTAGAATAAGAATTATCTAATGTAAAAATCGACATATTACTAACGCAGAGATGCCAAACTGTTAAACTGCAGGAATGTCTTAAAGACATAAAGACCTGGATGGCCGCTAACTTTCTGCTTCTTAATTCAGATCAAACTGAGGTTATTGTACTCGGCCCTGAAAATCTTAGAAATATGGTATCTAAGCAGATTCTTACTCTGGATGGCATTACCTTGGCCTCCAGTAACACTGTGAGGAACCTTGGAGTCATTTTTGACCAGGACATGTCCTTCAACACACATATTAAACAAATATGTAAGACTGCATTCTTCCATTTGTGCAACATCTCTAAAGTTAGAAATATCCTGTCTCAGAGTGACGCTGAAAAACTAGTTCATGCATTTATTACTTCCAGGCTGGACGACTGTAATTCATTATTATCAGGAAGTCCTAAAAACTCCCTGAAAAGCCTTCAGCTGATCCAAAATGCTGCAGCAAGAGTCCTGACAGGGACTAGAAAGAGGGAGCAGATTTCTCCTGTTTTGGCTTCCTGTTAAATCCAGAATTCAAAATCCTGCTCCTCACATACAAGGTCTTAAATAATCAGGCCCCATCTTATCCGGCCGGAGGCGCAATCACAAGTTTGCAGCGTCCCAGATGCAGCCCCCCGTCTCTCTTCCACAGCATGTCTTAATCCTGTCTTCCTGCTCTCTCCCCAACCAATCACAGCAGATGGCCCCGCCCCTCCCTGAGCCTGGTTCTGCTGGAGGTTTCTTCCTGTTAAAAGTGAGTTTTTCCTTCCCACTGTTGCCAAAGTGCTGCTCATAGGGGGTCATATGATTGTTGGGTTTTTCTCTGTATGTATAATAGGCTCTACCTTACAATATAAAGCGCCCTGAAGTGACTGTTGTTGTGATTTGGTGCTGTGTAAATAAAGTTGAATTGTTCTTGGAGGGAGCAGACGGTTACCAGACATCCTGGAGGAAGATTCTCGACCAACACTTTAAACTTCTCGTCAACCAGAGCCCCCCTCGGAGTGACGGAGAGAATCGGAGGAACAACCTGTGTCATGGCTGACAGCAGTCTGTGGAGAGAAACTGTGACTACGGAGTAATATAGGACAGGTTAACGTTTTCTTATTTGTGACTGAAACTTGGCTTAATCCTGGTGATTTAAGCCCTTCTCTGAACTCGTCCCCTCTAACTCCCCACAGGAAACTGGTCACGGCGGAGGTCTTGCAACTGTTTTTAAAAACTGTTTTAAATGCCGACAGCTCAACGTTGATATTTATGGCAGCTTTGAACTATGATTATTTCTGTTGGATCTGCATTCACCTGTGCTGTGTGCACTTGTTTATCGTCCTCCGAAGTTTAACATTTTATTCAAGACTTTTCTGTCTTTTTATCAGGGATGTTACCGAGGGTGAGAATTTGAGAGTGAGAATTTGCATAATCATGATGAAGGAACTGCCCTCCCAGCCCATTGTTCCTCAGTGGCTGGTTTCAGTCAAATGTCCTGTTTATAAGGTTGAAACCTGCAGTCAGCTGAGACTGAAGGAGTCACGAAACGTTTCTCCTACTGAAAACGTCCAGATGAACAGAATCAACCTTTGGAGATTGATTGAAAGTTCACGTCCAGCTGGACTGCTGAAGTTCATTACTTCATGCCTTCTTCTCTCTTGTGCGCTGCCCATTGCTTTGCTGGATGATTGCAGGTATTTACCTCATCCAGCCTCACTGTCTAATGGAAACACACACTTATGTTGTCTCAATAACAGCTGGAAGACTTGAACAGCTTTCACTCTTCAGTACGAACATGATACAGACTCTCTGTCCTGAACTGTGAGAGCACCGTCTGTCCTCGTGGGGGCAGCACAGCCCCATGTACGAGTCAGAGCAGCGCCTCCTGTCTGCGCCTGCGTCCCAATCCAGCGACCGCACAGTACGCGTTTTGAGACCGATTACGTCACAGCGACGCGACGACGGCTGTCCTCCAAATGCGCCGTCGATTTCCCCAAATTTGAAGTTTGTTTTTTTCTTTCTTCAACCCTTTATTTAAACATCAGTACAATACAAAGTAGAATTAAACAGCACTACATTAAAGGTGCTGCACTTACAAAAAATGTATACCATAAACAAACAAATGAATAAACAATATTCAGAACCTACAATATACATATGCTAGGGGGAGAAGTTTAATTGATTAAGCAAAGAATAAAGTGATTGAAGGATCTTCATTTTTTCACATTCAACCATAGTTTTTATAGCTTTTGGGTTAGTAGAGTTCTTAATTGAATTAAGATATTGCACGAGCTCGTAGAAGAATACATAAAAAGAGGAAGGTCTTCCTAAACATTTGGATTTGTGAATATGAAATTTAGCCATTAAGATTAACAAGTTAATCACATATCTGTTATCAGTGTTGCATTGTCTTTGGTTTATGTGGAGACCAAATGATACATATTTCCAAAACAGTACAAATCCTTTAAATACATTTTCTGAGATAAAAACACATAAACTCTGCCAAAAGTCTTGCACCAGGTTACAAAACCAAAACAGATGTGTAGTAGATGCCAGATGCCATCAGCCTGGCATCGGGGTGGAGGACGACCTCCTGCACCGAGCTCTGACTCACCTGGAGAAGCCTGGAAGCTCTGTGAGGATCATGTTCTTTGATTTCTCCAGTGCTTTCAACACCATCCAGCCACGACTTCTGAGGGACAAGCTGGAGCTATCAGGAGTGGACCAACACATGTCCCAGTGGATACTGGACTACCTCACAGGACGCCCACAGTATGTGAGGTCACAGGGCTGTGTCTGACACGCTGGTCTGCAGTACGGGGGCCCCACACTGTGCTGGCACCGTTCCTCTTCACCCTCTACACCGCAGACTTCTCCATCAACTGCCCACGCTGCCACCTACAGAAGTTCTCTGACGACTCTGCCATAGTCGCCTCATCACAGGTGAGGACGACTCAGAGTGCAGACAGTGGACTCTGGACTTTGTGGACTGGTGTCAGCAGAACCACCTGCTGATCAACGCCGGGAAAACCAAGGAGCTGGAAAACCAAGGAGTTGGTGGTGGACTTCCGGAGACGCTGACCCACCACACTGACACCGGTGAACATCCAGGGAGTGGACATTGAGATAGTGGACTCCTATAGGTACCTGGGTGTTCACCTGAGTAATAAACTGGACTGGAGCCACAACACTGATGCTCTGTACAGGAAGGGTCAGAGCAGACGCTACCTGCTGAGGCGGCTGAGGTCATTTGGAGTCCAGGGAGCGCTTTTAAAGACCTTCTATGACTCTGTGGTGGCATCTGTCATTTTTTACAGTGTGGTGTGTTGGAGCAGCAGTTTATCAGCAGCTGAGAGGAAGAGGTTGGATAAACTCATCAGGAAGGCCAGCTCTGTTCTGGGATGCACCCTGGACCCAGTGCAGGTGGTGGAGACAGAAGGACTGTGGCCAAAATAACATCTCTGATGGACAGAGTCTCCCAGCCCATGCATGCAGATGTTGCTGCAGAGCTGCTTCAGTGACAGACTGCTGCATCCTCGATGCATGAAGGAGCGTTTCTGCAGCTCCTTCCTCCCTGCAGCTGTCAGACTGTACAATCTGAACTGCTCCCAACAAACAGATGTTTACATCTGCGCTGTAACTGCAATAATTTAATCAACCGGTTCGCACAACAACCTGAGTTTGCCTCTTATCTGTAGTTATTTTTATTTAATTTAATAACTGTACAGTACTCTCTGTTTATAGTAACCACTGTCCTTAATGTAAATATGTAAGAAAAATCATGTATGTTTCTGTCCTGTTTGTTTGTATATGTGTCTTTCTGGCTGCTGTTACAACCAAATTTCCCCTTGTGGGACAATTAAAGGATTATTCTATTCTATTCTAGTAAATTCGTTGCAAGTTTTACAAAAGCTACAGTTTGTATCAGTGTCTAATTTAAATTTGCTTTGAAGATCATCTTTAGATGGGTAAATTCTGTGTATGAATTTATAAGCAACATCTTTAATTTTGCTGGTAATTAAAAACTGATTGGGGAGTCTCCAAACTTCGTTCCACATAAGACCATCAGACAGCCGGTTCCAGAAGAAAATGACATATGGTAGCGTGGTTATGCTACTCTGAAATAAAGCTCTGATAGATTTATTGTTGTTGTTAGATGGTGTTTTCTCTCGTTTTTATTGTAAAGCAGCGTGTGAATAAAAGTGAGCTCAAAGATCTAAATCAGTTCTGTTTCAAAGAGCCCAGAATCAGCTGACTGCATCCACTCGATCTCGGAGACTTCGCCGCTGTTCGACGGTTTTAATGACTCGGTACTTGTTTGACACAAGGAAGCGTCTTTAAAGGGAAACCTGCCCCGCTCTTTATCAGCTCCTCTCACCTGTCTCCATCCTCTCTGACTCAATGGGAATAATTAATGTTGAGGAGGGCGTCATCCAGAGTTCAGAGTCATTCTCAGGTAACTTCATTTCACCCGCAGGCCTGTGTCGGCTGCAGCGGTACGTCGGTGTAGGAGTCCGGAGCGTCACGTGGCAGCTCTGCAGCCACACTAAACTTTGGGAAACACCAAAGTGAGAAACGACAGCTTTTCCAGCTCCTCCTGGTGGGAGTGGGGTATCCCAGACCAGATATCTCTGCAGTTTGCGCCCAGTGTTACTACGTCTGCCCTGAAGTCTTTAAAGGAGAGCTCTTCCTGGTAGGGATCATCAGACTGAGCCCTGTGTGCAGCCATCAGCAGATAAAGCCAGCTCTGTCCAACGAGCAGGCCGAAGACGACCACAGACGGACACCTTTCATATGGAAAGACTTTATAATTAAACTTTGCACGCGTCCAGCACAGCCTGCGGTCAGCTCCCCTTACAGAGAGTAGTGAGAGCAAAGGTCACGTGACTGCAGCGAGGCAGATCACAGGTCTGTGAGCCGGCGATTCGCACGACTACAGTTACACACCTGTCTGCTGATAACGAGGCTCAGCTTACCTGCTGCACGGTATCAGCTCCATCAGACAGCTGCCACGCCGGTAATGAAGAGAGCCGACGAGCCCGAGCCGACCGCCTGGGACAGCTGACCTGCGGATGACATCGCCTGTAATCCTACTGGTACTCCCTGTGAAACCAGTACGATCGAGTGCTTCACGGAGAAGAAATCAGGACGAGACGAGACGGCTTCTTGTTGTGAGACAAACGTCCCCATCCTTATCTCGCTTCTTGCAAAACTTATTACTGATGTCTGCAGAGGCTCAAAAGCATCATGGGAGCACTCGACTATCCTCCTCCTTTTTCTTTTTTTTTTTTTTTTTTCTGCCTGTCCCGTTTGGCTCTTTTGCATCAGAATTGTTGTCTAAAGGCAAAGAAAGATGCCCAACGGATTTACTTTACCAAACTGACCATCCCAGCCTTGCCGTAATGGTCCATTTGATTCACCTTTTATTGTTTATTTTATTTTCACTTACTGAATACGGGACAGACTTGACTGGGGGAAAGAAGGGGAGAAAGAAAGAGGGAAAGAGAAACAGCTGAGAAGAGGGACGGGGGAGAAGGGCAAAAGACAAAAACCAACAGAACGGGCAGAGAAAAAAAATGCATATATCAATCACCTGGATCACCTGCTGAGAAAGAAAAAAGAAAGCAAGCAGAAGAGAACAAGAGTAATAGAATAAACAACATCACAATGATATATGGGAATATGACAGTAAATACTAAATGTTAAACATTATTGTGCAGCACATAAGATCAACAGCACACAGTGTGCTTTGAGGTAGGAGCCAAAAAGGGTGTAGTTTGTGGGTGTGATCACCCGTGTGTACACCTGTGAGCATGGACGCGCTTGTTTTTTGTTTTTTAAAAGGTTCCTTCATGTAATGATCTGCTAGAGGGTGTGGGGGGGCCACAGCCCCGTCCTCCAGGGCGTTAAGCAGGTGTGGAGGAGATCAAAACTCCAGACATCCAGAGGCCCCCAGAACACAAGAGACCAAGGAAGACCAACAGAGGGGCAGCCGCGCCACTGTCCCGGAAAGAGCTGAGGAGAGTCCCAGATGAGGGCTCACTCAGCAGCCGCGGAGCAGAAGCCAGGGGGAGTTGCAGTGACGCGCCCGTGAGCTCCGCCGGCAGCCAGCTGCGCCTGAGTGACCGAGCCCCAGGCCGAGAGGCCGGGGGCACCCCACCTCCGAAGTGGCCCGAGCGAGCCCCAGGCTCCAGGCCCCGATAAGCGGCCGCCAAGGAGTGAGCCGGTGTGTACCTGGACGCCCATCCCCGGACACAAAGAACCACCAACGCACCGACACCTGAGGGAGTCCGCCACTGGCAGGGGAAGTGGTGGTAGGGGGAGATAGGCCTCCAAACCTTGGAGGGCCTGAGATGTCCCCAGAGAGGTGGCGTCTGATACCCAACCTGACATATAGACACAGACATACAGGCACACACAGACACAAACATCCATTCCCACCCTCATGCTCTCATATGCACTTACTCCACACTCGACCAACGTGGAGACAGACATAAAGAGACGCTGTACACACAATCACACTCCCCAAGCGTACTCTACGAACCGGGTCTAGGTGCCCCCGCCCCTGGAGGGGGGAACTGCACCCAGACCCAGGTGGTGTTACCCTTTTCCCTGCGGTGGGGGGAGGCAGACCGCCCCGACTCCGCAGCAGCAGGGAGGCCCCACACTCCAGACCACAGTCGGACGGCCAACTCCTCCTCCTAGCCCCCCCGCTCCAGCAGGTCGCAGAGAATGGGGGTGAGAGAAGACTCCAAACCTCCCTCCACCCGCTCATTGTAGTGTTGATGCATGTGTGTTCTAAGGTGCATTTAAAACCCAGGAGGGCTTGGAGCTACCTGCCAGAGAGCAGCAGGTAAGCGCATGGTCCCTCCTGCTAGCCCTCAATGTCTAAGTGTATTTAAAATTGAGAGGTGGGCAACGACGCCAGGGGTGGGGTGTACACCCTGATGGTACTTTGGACTCCGTGTATCGTGCCCACCCCCAAGATCCTATATGTATGTGTAATGAGAGTGTGAGTAATGTGAATGTCTAAGTTGTGGGATAAAATTGAGGCAGAGGCAGCCAGAAGGGGACAGGGGGGGCTGGCCTCCTCTGCACCCTGGTGACATACCCCTACTCCAAGGCCCTGCATGTGTGGGTGGTTGTGGTGGAGCGGGAAGAGGGAGGCAGCTGGAGATGGGGAGGGAAGGACTATCCTCCTCCTGCAGAGACCGGCCCTGCTGCTCCTCTCCTCCACCCTCGCAGACCCTCCTGTGACGCTCCACTCTGGAGGAGCTGGACTACCTGTGCAGGTGCCGACCCGTACTACCAGCAGGTAGGACGACATCAGCGGGCTCACCACCACCTCCAACATCACCAAACATCACCTGGCCCTGAAATCACCATCAGCAGGCTTTCAGTTCACTTTGATTCACAGCAGTCACCTGACGGTGCGCCTTATTGCAAAGAGCCCACAACAACACAGAAACCCCACACAGGGGAGGTGGAGGAGAGCCTGGAGAGACCGAGTACGCTAATGAGAGAGGGTGGAGCAGGTGGAGACAAGTGTGACAGAAGGAGAAGAGCAAGAGTAAACGGGACGGTTTAAAGATGGAGGTGAGGCCCGCTGTGTGATGGAGCTGCAGACTGAAGAGGAGGAAGAGCTCAGGGGAGGTTCATGGATGTAGCGAAGGGCTGCAGCGACAGAGGTGGATGCTGGGGGAGGCGGAGGCGGGCTGCGCTCCCAGCTGTCGGAAAAGGAAATTTAATGCTCACAAACAGGAAGCCCGGAGGAGCTTCGTCCCGCTTCACGTCACGCAGGAGAAAGTTTCCACCAGGGTCCATCAAAGTTCTACAAACTCCCCATGAAGCGTTTAATTACTTCATAATTATCATCGATTAATCGATCTGTGCTTCAGATTCAGTTCATTGATATTATTCTGAAACATTTATCACAGTGATGAGTTTCCCCTTTAACCCTTGTGTGGTGTTCATATTTTTGTTACTCAGCCAGTGTTCATGGGTCTGGTGGACCCGCTAGAGTTTTGGCTTTCCAAATTAACACTATCAAACAACATTATGTTAAATTACTCAACAGATGTTTACTTCATCCCAATTACAAGACATATGAACAGCAAACATGGTTAATTTTTTCCCTTTACCTTTGTTAGATCACATTTATGAATTAATGTGCTCGTTTTTTTTTTTTTTTTTTTAAATAAAATGTTATAAAAAAATAAATCCGTTGTAATCAAGTGGAGTGAGTGGAAAGACACAACACATTTACACGTGAAGCAATATGTTTCACAACTAAATGGCATCAGCTGCTCATCAATGGTGACATTAGGCCCAGGGTTGTAAAACAGGGGGAGGTGGTGCACACACTTATCCCACACTGTCCTGATGGCAGCTAGCTTGTCTCTCTGCCGTCGAGCTGGTCTGTCGTCTCGGTTATCAAAACGGATAATCCTGGAAATTTTGTGGAAGTTTTCCAGAGACACTGATGCACGGAAAGGTTCTTGCCGGTTTCTGCATCCCACAGGGATTCTGTCGATTCCCCTTTGGACCTGAAAACTCCTGCAAGGATAAAAACCCCAAAGTAGGCCTTTGGGGTTCTTAGATGAATTTGGTCTCCTTCCACCTCTCTCCAAAAACACATCTTCCTTCTAGATTACTGCAATCCAGAATAATTTTCTGGATGGAATCTGGGATGAAAAGCTCAAATGAAGACTTGATGTCCTGCACATGAGTAACTGTCAGCCGTGTTGGCCCTGGCTTATCACAGTAACAGCTCTGCAGGGTGGCTCATTTCTTGGGCAAGAAGACCATTCAATTTCACCAGTTATTGACATCCATATTTCTTCACTTGCTGTCTGGTGGGCTTGTTCTGGTCCTGGAGCTGGCTGCAGATGGGGTACTCGTCTTCGTTTTGTTACTAAATGGTGCTCAACCTCATCCTCTTCTTCAAAGTCACTGTCAGACTCTGAATTTTCAGAAATGTGAAATATTCTGAAACCTCTTTGTCAACATCATCCGAAGCCCCTCTCTCTTCCAAAATCAATTGGATGGCCCTCGCAGCAGATAATCTTTTGCCATCTTGATCAGTTGTGATAAAGAACCACACTGGCAAAGTCTTATTTATAGTATTATGCCCCTAATTTGCAGGTGGGACAGGGTATGAGAAAATAAAATTTGGATCCCTCGAGAAAGAGGGTAAAATGTGTGGGAATGTCAGAGCAGACGTGTTGGTAGTTGAATTTTCAACAATGCTGCAACTTTGTGCGGAGCAGGAGGGGAAGAAAACACTATCAGCAGCACCAGAAAGGAGGAAGACAGAGTGTGGGAACACAGGACCTACACTCTCAACACTTTTATTAGACCTGGGTCCAGTGGACCCGAGCACCTTGTATGTAATGTAAATGCGTGGGGGGAGGTACAGTATGAGGTCATTGAAAATTAGTCCGGATTTATGTTCTTCACAGAAAATAAGCCAAAGCCAATGAATTTCAGGTTGAAAAAATAATTAATTGTTTAATTTTTCTTTTGAGAAAAACTGAAAACGGGTCTCACAGACCCGAACACCATACAAGGGTTAAAAGAACAACAGCTTTACTCATTTCAGTTTATTTTGTTATTTTTATTATTTTGCACAGATTCAGATCTGAACAGAGCAGAGCTCACACAGAAACAGGAACGTTAAAAATGGACCCCAGTTTAATCTGCAGGTCAAACCTGCAGCGCACACGTCGGTCCGTCTGCGAAGGAAAATGTTTCAATAAAATGTGAACAAATGTTAAAAGCTGAAGTCGAGGGAACTAAACTCCCGGCATTTGAAGACTCTCCGGTCGGCTTCCCCAGACAGTCTGTGGGGATTACTTCCCCTCGCGTGTCACTGTTTCATAGCTGCTGGCTGTTCATCCGTCTGTTAGCATTCAGAGGTGGAGGAGGAAGCTGAGCCTCGGGCCTCCACCTGAGCATCACCTGCTCAGGTGTGAGTCCGACTTAGAGTTCAGCAGGTAGAAATGAGCCGGATGGTTTCAGTCCTCTCTGGGTCTGTGATAACGATTGTCCACACGATGTTTTCCTGCGCAGCTAAAAACACGGCGAGCGCGAGAAGCCCGGCGGCGCTGTGATGCGGCGCGAGCCTCGCGCACTGGCGTGCAGATAAGCTACATCCTTTTGAAACCTTTAGTTTTACATCGGACGCCAAAGTTCGTCAGATATTTTACTGTGAACCAAAAATACAGAAACAATTAGAAACACACGCAGTGACGTCAGCTACACACCAACACAGAGACCATCAGTCACCCTCGGCGGACCAATCAGAGCAGCAGCTGCTGCCCACGTGTCCGCCAGCTTTCATCCCCGCGGGTCGGTCACGTCACATCTCGGAGGTTCTGAGCGGCCTGCAGTCGCTGCCGTCTCCTCTCCATCGCCTGCTGCTTCTTCCGCTCGATCTCCGCGGGCGAACATTTCCCCCGAACTGCAGAAAGCGAGAAATCGGTCAGAGTCACGCAAACAGCACCGAAGCCACGGAACCGCTTCACACGTACAAACACGCAGCTCACTTCACCACGACCGATAGTGCTCTTACCGTCGTCGGTCGCCGTGGACACCGGGTCGGTCGGCCTCTTGAAGGCGAATTGGTCTTTGATGGCGTGTTGCTGCGGCGCTCTCTGCAGCGCGGCGGTCCACTGCACCCGCCTGCTCTCCTGCAGACAGGCCGACTCGACCGTGGATCCTGACACCATTTTTTTCCCCGTGAACCTCAGAGTCTCGTTCACCTTTACGGCGACGCTGGAGGCAGAACCACCGGCCAATGAGCTGCCGGCTGCTTTGCCCGTACCTGTGGGGGGAGGAGCTTCTGGCTGCAGGATCCTGTCGTCCCGTCCGGTTCTGCCAGTCGGCCACAGAGCTGCGCTGTGGTTGGGAATCTGACCAATCAGAGGAGCCCGTTTTTCAGCCATGCCCTGGATCTGGCTCTCCAGGTCCTCACACATTTCACACAGCAGCTCATCGTCCGCCAGGTCGTCCCAGACCGGCTCTGACAGGAAGAAAGCGTCCAGGTCGTCATCCAGGAAGTCGCCGTCGGCGGGCGGCGCGCTGTGGAAGGAAACTCCAGCTTTCTGTGGGAAGTTTGGAGCGTTTGTAGTCTGTGATGCTGCAGCCCGGCAGGTCCCGGCAGAAGTCCTTTTTTGGTCAGACGGCGGTTTCTGCAGATCCAGCTTCACCGAGTTGGACCAACAGGTCTGCCGGGCATGCCGAGACGAAGCCCCGCCCTGCACAGCGTCTCTACCGGCGGGATTCGAGCTGTAGCCCACCTCCCGGCGTGCGTTCTGGATCCTGTCTACAGAGAAAGCAGGATTAGGCTCCAGGAGGAACGTCGCTCTCGGCCTGACGTTTTCCTTTTCCACTTTGGGTGCGGCAGACTGGCCGAGCCTGACGGCGGTATCAGCTTCCCTCTGATATCTCGCCTGGCCAGCAGGTTTCTGGGTCGAGCAGAGCTTCGGAGAAGCGAACTTCAGAGGATTTTGCGTCATCTCTAACACCAAAGAGTCATTTAGCAGGTCGTCGTCTCCCCAGTCATCCTGGAAGTCGTTGCGGGCTGACGTGCCGCTGCCGTGCAGCGTGGAAACGGCTGAAGTGGGGCCGCGTGACGAGACGGACGGTTTCCCAGAAGCCTCTCTGGGAGGTTTGACCTGTGACTGAGCTGAGGCCTGGCTCAGGTTCCCGCTCACGTACTGAGTCGGCCCATCGAAGAGGAAATCCAGATCGTCGTCCACGTGTTGATCTGGAAGAAGCTGCACGCCCGTCCCCGCCACAACGCTCGCAGCAGGCAGACGGCTTCCAGGGAGTGAGGGAGAAACTTCAATCTCAACGCCGTTCTCGAAATCCAGGATGTCCTCAGACAGGAGCTCCAGGCTCTGCTGGTGCACGTCCTCCGCCTCCTCCTCATCCTGACGAAACATGTTGAAGTCAAACTGCTTGGCGAGCTTCAGCAGGTCGTCGACGGCGTTCGGTCTGCAACAGAACGAAACGTAAGCTCACCGAGAGTCGGAACCAGACTCACATGCAGTAAATGTGCTGTGATGGACCGAGACCTGCTGACGATGTGTTCCTGTCAGGCCAACGTCAGAGCTCCTCACACCTGTGCAGCTGAACCGCCGCTGTTATCGAGGACCTCTGTAAATAACACTAAGCCTGTCGTAGCATTTGTGAGCTTAAAGATCAATAATCTGATCTGATGTGAACATGGCTCCGTCTGTAGCGGCCGTGTGCACTGGTCTCGGGCCGTGAGCAAAGCGCCGTTTCCTGATTGGTTCTGTGTTATGATCCAGTTCACAGTCACACCTTCTACCTGCAGCCAAATCATTTTAAAACTTCCTTCTTTGTGTTTTTATCTGGAGAAGCTTTGCATGAACCACCGTTCAAAATAATCCTCCTTTGTCTGAAACCGGCTCTTTTAGCTCCTGTCTCTTTAAGGCCCTTCCCAAACCCTTCTTTTGATTGGCCAACTTAAGGAAGCCTGCAGAGGGGCTGTGCTGTCTTTTTTGTATTATTACAAACCTTAAATTAACTAATTTTTATTTTTTCTCATTAAGTTTCTCTTTCATTTTGTCTCGTGTCTCTCTTTGATTTTCTACTTTCAGTAAAGAATAAAAACAGATGTAATTCCTCTTTTGGCACACCGAGTCTACATCGGCGGGGTGGAGCGTGCCGTCTGAGGCTCGTTCCCGCCAGTCTCCTGAGCTGAACCCACCTCGGGGACTTCTTCTTGGGTTTGGGCAGCTGAACGTCTGGCGTGCAGGGGATGGCGGCGCTGTCTCCGATCCACTGCTGTAACGTCGGGTCCGTGTCTTCAGGTCTGCCGTGCTGCAAAGTCAGTACAGTCGATCGTTAGCTTTAACAGCAAGATGCTTTTTGCTGCGACCCGTGGCTGGTGTGTTTGTTTTGGGGGTTTCTGACCTTTGGAGCAATCCTGTTGACGATCTCCGAGATGCTCACGGCTCCGGCTGGGCGCGTTTTTCCTCTTTTACCTGCGGACAACGAGAGAATCACAGTTCAGGTGTCCAGCGTGGAACAAAGCGCATTAAACACAGACAAGAGCAGCAAATTTGACTCCGCGTTAAAATCAAATCAAATCAAATCACTTTTTATTGTCACATCACATGTGCAGGCACACTGGCACAGCACATGCGAGTGAAATTCTTGTGTGCGAGCCCCACAAGCAACAGAGATGTGCAAACACAACAACACAAACGAGCAAAATACAAGAATGGCCAACCTGAAACTAATAAATATATGTACAATATATAATAGTGTATGCATTTCTGGATGTGTATACTAAATATTTTCCTACGTGTGTGTGTGTGTGTGTATACACATTTTTACAAATTAAATAGTAAAAAAATAAAATAAAATAATAATAATAATAATAAAATATATAAAATATACAGAGTTGAATATGTGCAAAACAAGTGGCATTTATATACAGTGTGGAGTTACCGCGTCTGTTTGGCGAAGGGGAGGTGGCGTCCCAGATGATGTCCTGCTGAAAGTCGGACTCGTTGTGCGGAGACTCGCCGCAGACACTTCCTGTATGTCTGAACCTGGGGATTCTGGTGGGGGTCTTAAACTCTGGACCAAAGGATGAAAATCATTTCTGTCAGCTTTGTAAACGTCTCACATTTGAAGTTTAAAGTAGCGTCTGTTAATCTGGTCCAAGGGGCAGTGATGGATACTGACACCGTTAGCGCTCTGTTAGTGTGATGGTGGAGTTTCACTGTGTGAACCTGCAGACAAAGCTTTTAATGTGGTTTTAGATACAATAACGCAAATGTTTAGGCAGAGGTTAGTTCAACAAACAACTATATTAGTTTGGTTTTTAGCCACACTGCTGCAGGCTGAGGAACTTGTTCCTAGCCGAACTGCAGAGTGTGAGCTCTCCGGGCTGTACACACGTTTTGTCACGAATCAGAAAACGATTTTTAGTGAAATGTTTCAGAAAACCTTAAATCTGCAGATATTTACATGTAGTTTGGCGTGTCGCGCTGTCCAAACAGGAGAGCGGTTGTTCGGTCACAGAAAACGGCTTCGAGGAGGTAAACCGACACTAAAGGCACAGAAAGGTGCTGCTCACCTGCCCGCTGGCTCCTCGGGGAATCCTGGTCAGATCCCAGCCTCTGTCTGGAGCTCCTGCTCAGGCGGTTTGCTCTCGGTTTAGCCGCCTGTTGCTCCTCCAGCGGGGTGCCCATCACAGCGGCCAAAGGGCCGAGTTTAAGCCGGCTTCCACTCATGGTCAGCGCCCGAGCTCCGGGTGAGAGCCGGGGCAGCCACGGTTCGTGTCGCCGGATGGCTCTTTGAGCGTCACTTTTTCAGGCTGTAAATTCGGACGCCCCGCCGAGGTTTTGAACGTCCCGCCATCTTTTCTCCTTCCCAGAGTTCCCTGCGGTGGTGCGTTCAAGAGCAACAGTGCTATGCGGAAACGGAACATTGCAGTGTTTACTTTTATTTTATGTTTGTTTTGTTTGTTTTAATTTTTTTTTTACATTTTTACATAGATAGGCTTAAGTAGTATTTTAAAACTTTGTTAAGTATTCAGATTTTAATTTGAGTGGCAGAGTTATACGTATATTTGAATTAATGCTACATTTTATTCATTA
This sequence comes from Rhamphochromis longiceps, assembly GCF_057381845.1. Lineage (NCBI taxonomy): Eukaryota > Metazoa > Chordata > Actinopteri > Cichliformes > Cichlidae > Rhamphochromis > Rhamphochromis longiceps. The sequence continues at coordinate 45,995,996 of NC_140562.1, forward strand.
TTAAAGTTAAAACATGAAAGAGTGACTTTAGACTCTTGTAGATTTATCTCTTATGTTGCGGTTATATGATATAATAACACGTTGAAATTTGACCCTGCAGTTAGTTTTTTCTTCATTCCTGGCTCGAGCAGCTCTGGAATCAGAGGTCTGGAAATGAGAGATAAAGTGACACTCATGTTTCTGAATCAGCTCTAAAGCAGCAGAGGTGAGAAGAACCACCACATCACTGCACGTTTCACAGCCTTTATTACTCCGACACCACCAGCCCTTCAGGTGCAGAGGGCTCTTCTCAGACAGGCACAGGAGCCGTACATCTTCATTAAATCAGAGTCAGATAGACTCGTGTGTGTTTTTGTCTGCAGCTGCAGCGCTCCTCCTCCTCCTCGGATCCCCCAGAGGAAGAATTAGTGCATCACCCCCTGCTGTGCTGCTCTCTGTGATGAATCTGAATTCAGACTCTGCATAAAACCCACCAACACACGGAGCAGCTGTGAGTCACAGCAGAGGAGGATGGAGGTTTGTTCCAGCAGCACTGATGGATCCTCCACCTCCACCCTCGGGGTCTGCTTCTGTTTGTGTATGCAACAAACAGCCATCATAAATCATCAAGTGACTAACAAACGTAAACAGAAGTTTTCACTATCACTACTAATTAATGTTATCTTGTTGTATCTCTGTTGTGGTCAGTGCGATCCTCTATGCTGTTGCATGCTGGGGCAGCAGGTTGAGAGTCACAGACGTCAACAGACTAAATAAACTGATCCATAAGGCCAGTAATGTTGTGGGGATGGAGCTGGATGGTTAGGGTGGTGTCTGAGAGGCAGATGTTGTCCAAGATAAGGACAATCATGGATAACACCTCCCATCCACTCCATGACATGCTGGCTAGTCACAGGAGCACGCGCAGTGAGAGACTGAGATTACCCATGATGCACCACTGAATGACACCACAGGCAGCGTGGAACTTTGTGTTCTTCCCAACAATAATGTCCAACTCCTCCATCTAACACACTGTAAACCCTGCAGTAGTTACAGCCTTTTACACACTCTTTTCTACTCTGGAATATTCTTGATTATTTATCCAATCACACATCTGCTTACCTGATTCTTTCGCTCGTTTCTCCTCCTGATGGCTTTGAACTGTTTTTGTCCATCTTGGTTTTCATTTTGCCCTCCAGTATGAACACAAGTCCCCCAACCCGAGGATCAGCACAACATAACCTAACACACAGTTCACAGATTCACTTTGTCTAAGGTTGATTTCTGGGATTTCACACAACCCAGGATTCAAATCATGAATACATGACGGGCTTGGATTTACAACATTATGAATGAAATGTGCTCTATTTGGAAGCAGCTGGCCCCGCCCCTTTCGACGAGTTGTGTGTGAGACTTTAAATCATCAAACTGTAAATTTTAAATTGTTATTGATCCTTTACCCCGAGTCCTAAAGTGTAGATTTATTTTCTTACTCTTCTTATATTTATTATTTGCAGTGTTGGGTAAGTTACTTTAAAATAGTAACTTAGTTACATTACTAGTTACTTCTCTCAAAAGTAACTCAGTTACTTCAAGTTACTTGTTACTTTCCCTAGTAACTAGTTACTAGGGAAAGTAACTTTGGTTTTACTCAGAATTCTCTTGTTAATGTGTTGCTTCCATAACGTTGCCAGCCTTCTAGCTTGCTTACTTGCCACAGTGCACTGTGCCACCTACCAACAGAAAGGAAAAGATACTGTGCATATTTCCACGAGAGAAATCCCACGCCTGGACCGTCATTGACTGCTGCCATGATTCTAGCCTACGTCACAGCGTCATGTGCGCTTTTTACATCCAACACAAAAACTGCAGTCGTGGTGCTTTGATTGTACTCAGAACTCAGAAATTCTGCCTTCTGAATAGGAAGATGTAGGTAACACCAGACTGCAGATGAGCTGCATACAGGGCTGGACTGGGACAGAAAATTGGCCCGGGCACTTTGACTAGAGACCGGCCCACCATTATAGGAAAAATCATAAAGCCTTTGAATGAAAACAAACACTGTTGTGACAGTGATGTTCACTGTTCTGATGGTATATATGCATCAATCTATCAATCGTTTGTTGTAAGATTCAGATAATTATTTAATAAAAGCGAGACATTTTAAACGAGAATAAGAAAGAAAAGTATGTCTTTGTGCCCCCCTCTCCCTGTTAATGCCCTACATGCCCCCCTGGCAACACTTTGCTAGACCCGCCCCTGCACAGTTACCAGCTGTCAGCTGCTTAGAAAAGGATCCTGGTGTTATTTGTCTCTCAGAAACAGTTCATAACTTCAACTCATCCATGTCACCTAAAGGTAAACCTGTTTCTCCATCACCTGTTCAGCTCTGATGATCCAGTAAGGACATCTCCTGGTTTCATCTTCATGTTTCCCTCTCACCACATATCTAAACAGACATCATGACCAGCAGCTTTACAGCTGTGGCTCCAGCAAACATCAGCTGATACTAGAAATTAATATTAAATAAATTCTAACAACAGCTGATCAAGCTTTAACGTGCTGCTGTTGTTTAGCACGACATCCGCTGGTTTCCTCTTTCTGGCGCAAAGTGAGCGATAAACAAACAAGAGAGCCGATCAGCTGATCACTGATCAGTTTCATGATTGAAGTAGAAACAGGAGAGGGAGGGGGGAGAATGAAATAAGAAGAGGCAGCTGTGCAGCGTTACGACAGAATAACTCCAGCTTTGTGCCTTTTTCATTGTAGCTGAATTACGGGACAAACTGTTCCTTTTCACCTCAATAAGAAACGCGTAATATTTTCTCTGAATACCAGACGGGACGGTTGGCAACTCTAATAATTTATGAACAAAATAAAGTTAAACATCAGTAACATAGCACCACCCAGCTGTATAGAAACTCCGTCATGCTAGCTAGCACGCAGTACGGAAAAAGTCAGCATAACGAAAATAAACTCCACCTAAACTTGGTTTATATCTGACCCAGAGAGACTGCAGGTCATAACTTCTTACCTGAAGTTCAGTTCACACTTGGACCGGCGGCCGCCTCGGGTCTCTCCTCCTCCTGCCTCCCCTTTCCTTCATCCACCTGCTGGCCTCCACCACTTGCTAATGTTACTGAATCTTTGGAAGCTCTGCGATGCCACCAAACGAAGTAACGAGTAACGACCCTATCTAAATCCCAGTAACGACTAACGCGTTCCTGATTTTGGCATAATAACTAGTTACCGTGCTCGTTACCACAATAATAACGTAGTTACTGTAACGCGTTACTTAATAACGCGTTAGTCCCAACACTGATTATTTGTTTACTTGCACTGCTGTAGCTGCAGCCTCGTCGTCTCGTCTCTCTATATGCTGGACTGTCTGTAGCGGAGATGACAATAAAGTTTACTTTGACTTCAGCAGCGCGCAGGCGCACCGAGGGCTCTGTATCATGATGTCTGGTGTTTTCGTGTTTGTTGGTTTGTTTTTATGTTGTTTTATTTTGTGAGTTGGTTATTAGACGCTGCTCCAGCCAGAGACTCCCCGCCGCCCCGCCCTCTCCTCCCTGTGCCGCCAGCAGCAGGCGCAGCTCGCAAACGGAGGGCGCCCTTACTCCCAGCAAAGGGGCGACAGAAAACCGATCGGTGCCTGTGACATCCCCAAAATGCGCTGGCTGATGTCGGGGCAGCATGAGTACGAGCAACTTCTTTTTGCCGCCCCCACCACGATGTCGCCCGTATCAAAAACCGCTACTGTAAATGGGATTTCATTTTAAAAAGTAATTAAATGAATTAAGGTCAATATAAAGATAAACATTTTAAATCCTGAGCTTAATCACAGTTTCAAAGAGTCCAAAATTAAAGCCTCAGCAGACTGTGAACAAACATGTTGGAGCGATATCAGCCAAATCACAGGGTGAACAGGGCTGGGCTGTACTTTCATGCAGTACCACTTTTTACCACAAGATGGTGCAACCACTCTCTGCGAGCCTCATTCAAGCAGACAGCTCAAAGTTAAGGAGACGCTCTAATTTAGGATGAGAAGAGGAAAGTGCTGCTGAGGAAACGAGGGGACGACAGAAACATGAAAAAATTTCAACTCAGCAGCGTGTAAAACGTCGCCCTCTGGTGGAGAAAAGTTCAGCTCGTGTAATGGCCAAACGTAGCTCAGAGACTGTGAATGGTACGACTTTAGTAATAACTGTTATGAGTGAAGTTATGAGTGTCAGGTTTGTGATCACAGCAGGAGACATGAAACACAGGAAACACCAAGCATATCCAGAAAAGTGGAACCCCAGCCGGACCGAGACGAGCCGGCGCAGTGCTGGAGCTTAAGGTGAGCGCTAGGCCTCCGCCACACAAAGTTCATTTTACAGGAACACGGAGCTGCTGCTGCTCCGTCTGCTGGGACACATGCTCAGCATGAGGAAGTTAATCACACTAACGAGGATTACTTCTGAACGGTGACTCGTGCAAAGCTGCAGTCCAAGAGGTCACCTTCAAAGCTAAAATGTCTCCGTCAGGGATTATTTTGGGTGAAGCGTGTAAAAAGAGCACACTGAGTCTGAGGCTGTTTCCAGCTCGGCAGCTGTGGACGGAGGTGAAACCTGAGCGGTGGCTTGCCCACCGCCTGGCCCGCAGCCACACTCACATATGCGCCATATTTCATGTGTGTGATTAGAAAACCCTGCTGCTGCGAAGAAAACACAGCGTTTCAATGAGCTGAGGCCGGCAGGAAGCAGCGCTCTACCTGCTTTTACCATCAGCGCGGCCTCAAAGGCTCTCTGGCCTGAGCCGGCGCTTTGAAACGTGAGCCGGGCCGCTGGCGGGGCTTTCAGAGGGCAGTGCCAGATATGCCGCTCTTTAATCTCAGCCATCGATCACTGTCTGCTTGGACCGACGCCCCCCGGCCCAGGCCTGCAGTGTCAGCGCCGACCTGAGGCGGCGTGCAGCTGTGCGGAAATGTTCTGCAGGGTCACAGTGAGCTCGATCCTGATGAAGACCTCAGAGAAAAAGGAGCTGCGAGTTTGCTCTAAAACTTTGTGGGAGATCTGCAGACCATAAAACTCTCTCATGTTAAAAAAACGGACTCGTGCTCGTTTTGGATCAAACGCGTTCGAGGCTTTGATGCAAAGAGCCGAGCTGTTCATTCTAACGGTTCAGAGACCAGAATAAACGTCTCAGCTCGGTCAGCAGAAGAGTGCAGGACGTTTCCAGAAGAGAGCCAGAGGTTATTAATAACTGATGATTCAGTGATAATCTTTGGACAGACTGATCCAAAGCTCACAGGTCTGCGAGCTGAAGGTCGGCAGGCCGACGCTCAGAGAATCTGGTGCTTCTTTAACACGACCAGCAGCTCTCAGCTGCAGGCGCAGACCTGCTGCTGGGCCTGCCGGCCGTCGCCTGTACCCTCAGAGTTCAGGGTGTGGATTTATGAGTATGGATTTGGCATTTCCTGTCTGATGTGTCCACGCAAACAGAAGACGAGATTTTAGACATTCCCGGGGGCAGCGTGGAACTTTGTGTTCTTCCCAACAATAAGAAAAAGATTTCTTCATGCTTTCCTTTGAAAACTGACATCAAAATATCAAAGCGACCGCAGACAGATGCAGCTCAGCGGGCGCGATTCATGTAAAACCCAACAGAACCGGACCAGCGCCACAGACACGACGAACCGCTCCTCTGCTGTGAGCTGACCCGGCAGAGGTCAGAGGTCGGGTTCTGTGGGTTTCGGTGTGCTCTGTAGGAGACGCTCCGGTTCCTCTTTTCTGCATGCAGATGCTGAGACAGATGTTCATACCAGACGCAGTCACCTGAGCCCTCAGCAGGTAAATCGTTCCCAGTGTTTGTAAGATGCTGTGACAGGGATGATGTTTGTGGGGTTTTCGTCATGTTTCTGTCTCCGTGTTGTCTTGTCGAGGTCTCGTGTCCCCTTCCTGTTTCGTTCCATGTCTCTCCAGGCCGTCGTGTCCTCTGTTCCTTAGTTACGTCTCCCGTTTCTGCGTCTTTATGTTTCCTGTTTCATTTTGACATTTGTGTGTGCTGCTCATTGTTCCACAGTAAACACATCCATCATACCTGGTGGTCAGAGGACAGGTGCTCCTGGTGGTTGATAACAGGGACCACCTGAGCAACGAGCACACCCTCCGTGGAGTAAAAGGCTGCTCTAAGCCACGAGACCATGACGCAGTGCAGAGTCCTGGACTCTAGGTCTGTGAGAGCTGGCTGGGCTCTGCTCTCGGGGGCCGAGACTCCCCGAGAGCAGAGCCTGAGCGTGTGCTTCCAGTTCTGCGAGCGCCAACAGAACACGAAACCAAGCAACGAGGCTTCTTTCCTCGCCGACTGACCCTGTCTCGAGGCCTCCTTTGAGCCAAAGTCTTCATGCCGAACATCCGGCGCTGCTCCAGAAACAGGGAATGTTGGACGGACCTGTGGGAAGCCCTGAGCTCGTTCTGCCTCGGCTGTAACTGGCTGACCTGAGTCAGGACATGAAAACCTGACGCCACCACATCCTCCAGCTGCGCCCTCAGACCGGAGGAGCTACGTCAGGTCACAGGGACCTGGAAACATGAATGGAAATCGAGCCGTGGGACTCGTGGAACAGACACGGTCATTGAAGGGTTCAGTCGAACTTTTGTTACCTCCATCGAAGACTGAAATACAAGAAGCTGGAGAAGGCGCCGTCGCTATGCTGTCGGTCCAAACGTCTTCCTGTTCTGCCCGAACAGTGAGAAGCAGAGGACTGTGGGTCTGACGGTGAAGAGCGTCGCGTCCTCTCCTTCTGCTTCCCTCCAGTCACTCTGAGAAACAACGTGATTCTTGTTTTGGAAAACGACAGTTTAATGAAGCGCTTTGGGAAACGTCCTGTTTCGCTCCAGTTAAGCTAAAAAGTTTAAAGTTGGCCCATAAAGTTCCAGCAGGCTCAAGAAGGAGACGTGAGGGGGGAATAAAGCCTGGAAATAAACCCAGAGGTTCATCAAAGATGGCGGCTTTCCCTCAGCGTGAACATCTCGGTATTAAAGGTGAAAACTCGAGCTCGACTGTGGTCGCTGATGTCATCCAGCTGCGTCGGGGCGGTCTGAAAAGATGACATCACCCGAGTCCGAGCGACCTCCGGCTGACTCGAAGAGCAGGTGGATCCGCCACACCCATACATAATGACTTATCCATCACCGCGTAGCCCCGCCCCTAAACCCTCACCTGCTTCCTGCTCGTCTCTGACTGTAACGGACCACAGAGCAGAACCTCAGCACAGGTGGATCTGAGCGCTTCTCTGCTCGGGGAAAAAACACTTTTTGTTCTGCGTTTTAGCGTATGTGCCGTCCCGGGACTACTTTCTTTTTAAGGATTTAAAGGTACGGTGCGTACGATTTAGTGGCTCCGCCTCCACACCCATCAGGTGGGCCTGACAGCAGACTTTGTTTAAAATGGATACTTTTATTTTATGAGTTAATCAGCAGAATTTTTAGTTACTTTTTATGAGTATTTTCAGCTGTGTCAATGACCTTTGACCTCACAGACTGCAGGATGTGTGCTCTAACTCTGAGCGCGCTCTCAGGTGAACGGTCGGTTGTCTCTAATAAGCGACTTCCTGTCCAGTCGGGGTAAACTGACCCCTCCCTCCCCACTTCCTCCCCACAGTAACCAGGATCCATGAGTTTCTGGTTCCTCTGCGAGACACTGAATACCTTCCCCCTTTTGCCCCAAACACAGAGGAACGCATTTCATCCCTCCTGAAGCAGCCGCTTAATTAAAGGCAATAAATTATCCAACTGTGAGGTCGGCTCGCTCAGAGGAGGCTGGAAGGAGGGGGGAGGGTTTTAGTGTGGGGGAGGCTGCTGAGGGAGGAAGATTCACGTCTCCTCGGACTGAAGCCCGAGGCGACTGTGTTTGGAGGAACCTTGTTAGTGCTCCGGTTCGTTCCCATCTGAGCACAGGACGTATTTATGTTTGTGTGCTCACACATACCAGAACTATAGACTGTATGTAAATGATGGTGGTAGCTGTGACATCAGTCTTTGGTGACCATATTTGGACCAAAGGTTGGCACAGTTAATGCCAGGAAGCTCTGTTATCATCCACAGACACAGATACCGGCCAATCAGTAACATCCAATCAGAATCCTACTATCTAAGTCTACACCAATCCCGGAGCTCTGCTTTCTTGGACGGTCTGTTAGTACAGTGACCTCACGGCAGCTATATGATTGGTCACATGATGTCATTAAAAGGCTCCAACAGCACAAACACGGCCCAGAGGTCCAGCTCGGGTGGAGCTAGCGCAGTCACCTCCCCGCTGACTTTGGCCGTCACCACGAACGTGAACTCTGAACTTTCTGAACATTGTCTGTCACACATCTGACATGATGCATTCACTGTCTGCTTTGTCTGTGGGAAATGTCACCGATAAACAATAAACCTCTCGCCGTTGTTCCCAGCTACGCTCCCAGCAGCCGTCAGCTCGTCGCGTCCCGGCTCTTCTTTGTGCATCTGACAGCGAGTCTGGATCCTCAGACGGACGCTCGACAGCTGCCAACTAATCACTCATTTCTCTTTAAAAGCAGAGATGAAGGCAGTTTCCACAATCCCCTAAGATGGCAGTCAAACATGGGCGTGCCATGGAGCCTGTCAGTCACAACTCATCTGAAGTCAAAGCTTCGCAGAGGATCCAAAGCAGATTAATGATTTTGTTTTTGTGTCAGCCGCCTTTGAAATGAGGCACATGTAGAAAACTCCCAGAGTGGGGCAGCAGATCCACGAGGGGGACAAATCTCTCCATGGCAGACGGGCCGATCTTTCCCATCAGGCCTGCTGAAGGCGTCGCCACTGAACCTCCCGGAGCGTCGATTCGAATGGAGTGACTTGAGCTGAGCGACACCCGCAAACAAGACACGAAGACTCGGAGCTTCACACTGTGACTGCAGCCAAGGAAAAGCTCTGCCTCCGGGACACCAACAGATCAACCCGAGCTCTGTGCACAGAAACCAAACAGCACAAACTTCACGTTTAATCGAGGTCAGAAGCAGTTCTACAAGGTCACAGAGGGGTGGAGCCTATCCCCATAGGGTGAAGGGCGGGGCTCACCGGCACAGCTAATCTTTCAAATATCAGGATGAGCTGTAAACACGATGAATTTTCATTTCTGGAGCCTTTTCACTTTAAAAAAATCGAGATTAAAGAGAAACGTGGAGCCAAAACGACGCAGTAGGGCCGGGACACTGAACGCTGATCTGAGACCAGTTTAAAGACAGAAACCGTGTGATGCTCGCCCGAAACACAACTTAAAACATTATAGTGAATGAAACTTGAATGAAGTCATAAATCGGGCTGATTGGAGCTTGTTGTGGACGTCTCGCTGTGATGCATTCGGATCATTAATGAACGAGTTCAGCATTAAAAACCAAACAGGGCAGAGATGAAGAACAGCAGGAAGTCAGTCGGTTTTAAACCCGGAGCCTTTGTGTCACTAGTTCCTGTTAAAATATCAATAAAGACAAAAATATTTGAGTTTCTGGAGCCAATCCCAGTGAGTCTGTGTGATTCAGGCTAAGCGTGGAGCAGCTGATGTGTTTATGCTACGACATGAACAAACGTCACAAAAGCATAAATTTGAAATTCTATTTCTTTCCACTTAAATTTAGGAAAATTAAGAATTTTAACTTGTTCAATTTAAATTCATTTATTGTGAATAAGTGATGGGGATCACCTGCAGTACCATCACAGCCCACCAGGGGGTCGCAGAGCACACTGTGGGACTGTGTGTTATGGTAGGGGTGTGAAACATAAGGCTCACTGAGGCGTCGGAGGAAGGCAGAAATTTTGGACTTTAATCTGTTTTCCTGCCGATAAAAACTCCTCGCGACACCCGAGCGATTCAGTAACACAGGAATAAATGACAGCTCCTGTTTTTGACCATCAACTGTTGAAATGTACGTTCAATGTTGTTGTTGTTGTTGTTAACAGGCGGCCTTTTACACACTCACGTTTTGAAACAAGTCTCCTTCATCATGCAGACAAACAGCTGCATGATGAGGCTGCAGGAATCACATGATCATATTTCAGGATTACATGTGCAGTTAAACATCTTTGTTTACCTGATCCACGGGAGCTGAATGTCACCTGCAGTTCAAAATACGTTTTCATTCCACCTTAAAAGAAGTCTCATTCTCAATTTATTCATTTTTTTACTTCAGTTTTTTCCCAAAGTGAATATTTGTTATTTTTTCCTCTTGGATAGAAACGTGTCACAGCTGAGCTGGACAAAAAACTGAAGCGCTGACATTTTATTTCAGTGAGGCACCGAACGCAGCAGGAGTCAAAAATCAGACTCAGAAATCCACAGAATCAGTTTTATTTACGGAGAGGGAGGTCTCAGGGGGTCTATGGTCCAAAACTGTCTGTCTGCAGAGCAAACGGCTTCAGGAGTCCATCAGCGAGCGCAGAGAGGAAGCCGAGCTGCAGATCTGTCCGTTCTGGGAGATTACATCACAGGAAGTGATCAAATCCAGAAACGCGCGGTGGACAGTGTTCATCTTTGCCTTCACGATCACTGTCTTACCTCACGTTTCTCTTTTTAGTCCGTGGAGCACTCTGAGAAGGCCCGCCGAGAACAGAGGCAAGCTCAGGTGTTTCCTCATCAGGCCACGCCCACAGGGCGGAGAGCTGATGGGCAGGAGGTGAAGAGGCGTGGGGTCCCGCTCCACGCTATGGGGTCTGCAGACCTGATCAGAGTCCTGCAGAGGAAACACAGAGGGTCAAGATCAGGAGGAAGGCCCGACGTAGCCTCAGGAACCAGTGTGTGTGTGTGTGTGTGTGTGTGTGTGTGTGTGTGTGTGTGTGTGTGTGTGTTTACTATACTTGTGGGGAAAAACAGCTTTGCGGTCCCCACGAGTTTGAAGGCCACTCAAAATGTGGTTTTAGTCAGAGGCGGAGGCAGACATTTGATACACCTGGGGCTTAGCCCTAAAGGGTAGTATGCATGTGGGATTGGGGGGGGGGGGGGGGGGGGGGGGTGTTGTTTATAGGCTCTGTTTTGAGTTTTGTTCAAAAGAGAATGACTTCATATAGGGAAAAATATATATCACTGATCCAGAATTAAAACAGGACTACAACAGCTCAAAATCAGGACTACTTAGGACTTAACCAAGACAGACCCAGAATCAGAACTAGATGATAGTAGCACTAAAAATCATCATAGACCTGCACTACACCTGCTCTTGTTCCTCTCTCCCTCTCTGTTCCTCTCTCTCTCTCTCAAACACCAACACCATCAAATATACAGTTGAAACCAGATGTTTAAATACTCTTCAGATAAAAACACTTTTTTAATTGTAACATCAAATCAGACTAAATCTTTATTTTTTTTAGATTGATAAATATAAAAAACATATTTGTTAACTTTAAGAGTAAAGAGAGAAACTATCTGTATTTCTTAATTGCAAATGGCACCAAATTGTATTCAAACTGAGCCACACTTATGGAGCTCCACAGTTCTTTTCCTGGTGTTTTGGTTGACATCTCCTGATGTTCCCATGTCACAGAAACAGGCTCTGTGTTTTGCCTTATATGCATCCACAGCTGTGCCACCAGTTTACTCACATGGACTCTACTAACCAATCAGAAGCTTCTTCAGCTCAGAATGGAATCGTCTGCAGTTTTCTTATTAATTAACAAACTTAGTGTACTTGTACTCCTAAATTTGATGAAAGTGATAAAAAATAGAAGCTCTGTCTCTCTTTATTCTGACATTTAACTAATTCAAAAGATATTTCAATATTTATTTATCCAAAACAAAACAAGTTTACTCTAAATTGTTGTTGTACAGTAAAAACATGTTCTTGTGTTTTCCATAAAGTGTATGTAAATATCTGGTTTCAGCTGTGAATGTACTGCTGTGTGTTGAAGTTCCTCTTGTTTTGCATAGAAATATACTGAACAACATACAAAGCATAATATATAAAATAACATCTACCTGAGCTTTTTCTTTGAAAGAAGCTCCTTATGTCCATTCTTGTATATCAGTGCATTACTGAAACCGATTTATTTAGCCGTGGAGGGAAACAACTGAAAATATGAAATAAACACACATGTAAGCTGAGACTCTCTAAAGAAACAGCATTGTTGTTGTTCCACTTTTCATTCCTTTTCATTCATTTGTTGATTCACTCGAAGAGAAAGTAACGTAAAATTGGTCAAGTGATCAGTTTGATATCAATCTTTCGTGATTCACCGTCATATTTACATTATTTGTACAGTACGAATGATTTGCTTTGGTACCTGGTCGAACTTCAGTTCTCCTCTGTCTGCCTCCCTGCGCTTCTCCAACAGCGCACTCGCAGGCAGCAGCTGCCCCCGCCCCCTCGCTTAGTGCCTGAGCTCGGATCATACCAATATTAGGGGGGATTTACGCACAGTCATAAATTCCCACAGTGTGCGCTATGTGCTTCGAATATTGTGTGTAGTTTTTGTTTTATACAGTTGTCAGCCAGGCATCTAACTATGAAAAAATTACACTCCAAAAGACCCCGGGCTTCTGAAAAAACAACCCGGGCTTAAGCCCAGTAAGCCACCCCTCCGCTCCGCCACTGGTTTTAGTTACAGTTGGGTCATGTTTAGGGTCAGGCATTCACTTGTGATGGTGAGGGGCCAGGAAAAGCATTATGTCAGTGAGATGTCCCCACAAGGATATAAATACACACGTGTGTGTGTGTCTCACTGACAGCTGCATCGTCAGTAAAAGCTGAGAGAAGAAAATCTCGTTGACTTCCCCCTCCCTCCCTCCTGCTTAATAATAAAAACTGCTTACAGAGTAATTGGACTCTGTGTAATCAAATAAAGAGATGAGCGCGCCTCTCGCTAACAATCAGTTCATTAGACTGAACGTGGAGCGGCTCTCAGAGGATTCATTGACCTTTAATCAGAGGGAACTGGCTTTAATTAGTGAGGAGGTGCTGAGAGGAGATGAAGCTCAGGCTGTTGGAGCCGTTCAGGATCAATCCAAAGCGAGCGACATACTGACATCGGCTGAGTGCCGCCAGCGCCGAGGCTGTGGGTGTTTCTGTCACATCTTTATAGCAGCAGATTCACTTCAAACATCCAGATTACAAGAAAGTCTAAAGATCTCTTTCAAATTAAAAGCCCTTTTAAGCAGCAAAGGGTCCACTGAAAACACTAGAACGCTTTTAATTTGAAGAGAATGCAGGAAGTGCTGGCTCTGTGTGGCGTCACTCACGGTGGTTTCCTGCGACGCCGGGCGCCTCCTCAGGCTGCAGGGTGCAGGCGGTGGTGCTACATGTAGTGCCACTGTCCCTCCACGCCCATCCCCATCCCTACACCACCCATCGGACCTGTCACACACACACACACACACACACACACACACACACACACACACACACACACACACACACACACACACACAGATGAAAGCACTGCCCCCTTCCTTCAGCTCCTCTGTAAATAAAAGCTTTTGAAACTATGAAATCAGCCACGACTGATCTCTGCAGCGTGACTGTAGCTTTGCATGAAGCTCAGTTCACAATAAGCCGTCCTCTCTGTGTTAAATCTAAACTTTGATTTCAATGTGCAGATTCTGCAATAATGTAACACAATCAAACCCACAGCAGCATAAGCTGTGTGTGTTTACCAGGCGGTCTGATTCCCACGGGCGTCTGACCGTCCACCATGAAGCTTCCCATTGGCTGGCCATCTGGGCCGTACGGCGGCGCTTGGCTCACTGCGGACAGAGACGACAGCTCGTTTTAATGGCGGAGGGCGCCGAGGCCGTCGGCCGGCCTGCACTGACACCGCCACAGCCTCCACTTTACACCCACACACAAAGGCGTGTTCAGGTCCACACGCAAACACCAGGAAAAATCAAGCCGATTACAGTTGTCGACATGAGAACCTGAGCGCCAATCAGGTCCATCCGTGATCTTTTTCCCACCCATCTTCTTTAGTCTCAAAATGTTCACTTTTTTTTTTTACACCTACAGTCTGTGCAGAGTAACTCTGCATGATCCACAGTCCAAAATAATCCTCCTTTATGTGATTGACTGCCTCCCCTCAGTTCATCCATCTGAGGCCAGCTGCGTTAGCGCCTCCCCCTTTACGAGTGGCGCCCCTGGTTACAGGAAGCGTCGGGTTTGCGTCAGCGGGTCACGCTGTATCTCCTAACAGAGCAAAATAGAAGCAGATCCTGCAGCGATCCTGTGCGCAGCTAAGCGCGCTCCAATTACAGCGAGGACACGTGGAATCGGAGGTTAGCGCCTGCTTCTAATAAAAGCTGGCTTCACATGAAAGCCTCCTTCACTCTGCTGTGGGGTAAAAACACGAATCGATAGAAAACCACTGCTTCCAAATATCATACGACTGTTTTCACTCGTGCTGTATTAGGAAAAGAGGCGAAACGTAAAGGAAATGTAACATCACATCACTGCATTACGTGTTTGAATAACGTCACATCTGTTAAAGCAGCTGTGACGTTCTCGCGGTGGGGGGGGCCATCGGTCGGACACAAACGGAGAGGTTTTGGTCCTCGTGGTGGAATCGGCCTCGGTCGCTGAAGCTGTTTCTCACCGCCGTCTTTCAGCAGCGTCTCCAAACCTTTGTGAGGAAGTCAGCCGCGGGGTTAATGCTAAGAAAGCTCAAGGGCCAAAAGGCTAACAGGACTTTAGCTCCACTGTAGCCGGGGCTCCTATTTGTTTTAATCCCGGCTTCAAACGTTGAATGGAGTGGTCGGTCAAAGCGATTAGTGTCTTTGTCTGGAGCTAACCCCGCCGGGGTTTAGAAGCCATTCAGAGTTTAAGCCTCTCTGCTCGCTCCAACGCTCCGAGGAACCAAGCGAGACGCCGCTTTTTCAGCTCGCCTTACACGCGGAGCGAGTTCCACTGGCGTTCCAGTCCCAGTCGGGTGTTTGGAAAGCTCACGCAGACACGGTGGAAGAGCACGGATACTGGAGGAGTTTCTGATTTAATGGAAACGAAACAGCCGCTAATACACCTGTGAGACCTCACCTGCTCTGTTTGACTGATCGATCATGGGCTGAACGATCCGCCGCCTCGCGTTGATGAACCTGAAAGTCAAAGAAAAGAAGTCAGAGTTTGTTTTTAACGACAACAATAAACTCGTTACTGATAAATCGCTTCAGGTCAAGTTTAAACACCCAGCAGCTCAAACTGGCTTCACTGGAAACTCGTCCACTGGTTTAAATTTTACCGTCATTTACGTGAACATCGAGGCCCCGATGCAGGCGTGTTACAGAAGTCGGGTCCATCTGACCTGTTACTGTGCAAATAAACGGTTTAACATGATCAGCACAAATCAATCAGATCACTTCCTGGAGATTAACCAATGGGAAGCCGTCGGCGAGCACTGGCAATGTCTCCTAAATACACTCTTAAAGCCATCATCCTGGTATGCGTGACCTCCGACCCGGCACCTCCTGTGACCTCCCCAGCTACTCCAATTAGTCATTCCCCCCCATTCTGGTCTTCCTCAACTTAAAGACCTATGTAGCCCCCCCCCCCCAAGTAAAAGCTCTGTGGTTTCCTGCTTGATTTATGTCCTCCTACACCCTGAGCCCCGGGTGGGGAGGGACCATTTCAACAGGAGGGTGGGGGGGGGGTTCTTTTCAGAAAAACAAAGGCCACAGCTGTCCTCTGAGGGACCGAAAAAGGTACGCGGTGGGGGGAGGGGGGGGAGAATATTTCCAGGTCAGTCAGCCCGTTAGCACGAGGCTGCACGAGCTCATCAGGACACACGAAACAGGAAATAAACGTCGCTCGCACTGCACAGCGCAGCTCGGCCGACAGCCTCAGATCACTCCGACGTCACGGTTTCATTTGGACGTTTTGGTAAATCTGGTTTTGGTCAACATCCAAAGAAAAAACGAATGATCTCCTCTCAGAAATGTTGAAACATGCTGGAAATGCAGGTATCTTCTGCAGCAGGTAACACTGTGGGCGGGGCCAGTCCTCCACTTTTCATCGAGTCAGCACATGAAATAATAATCGCAGCATCAATGTAACTGTTAAAAGCACAAATTTAAAACCCTTTTCACCTTCAGTAGCAAACATCACATCCTTTCGACCTGTTGGACACGCCCGGGACTACATAACTCCGCCCTCTTCCCCACCTTCCTGCCAGGCTGAGAACAAAGAACGTGTAGGTGAGGAGGAGTATGCTTAACCTTCTCGTGAACTGATTATATAATGGATCGTCATCCAGTGTCAGTGAACATTCAGGTCTGCGTGTCTTTGAGAAAAGGATCAGTGATGAAAGCTGATCT
Organism: Rhamphochromis longiceps; assembly: GCF_057381845.1. Lineage (NCBI taxonomy): Eukaryota > Metazoa > Chordata > Actinopteri > Cichliformes > Cichlidae > Rhamphochromis > Rhamphochromis longiceps. The sequence continues at coordinate 46,012,268 of NC_140562.1, forward strand.
TACTGAGTCCTGCAGGGAAAAATCCTCCATCAGGAGCGAGACGGGAGAGACAGGAGGGACAAAGACGTGCTGAAAACCCGCCCCCAGCACAGAGTGAGGACCCAGGAGTTTAATGGTCCAACGGTGTGGTAGGCCTCTTACAGAGGTCACATGGTCACTCTGCATAGGTCAACTGCAGAGAAGACGTACGCTCCCACAGGAACCGCGAGCCCCATCACCACAAAGATGTCGCCGCTGGAACCGGCGCACTCAAAAACCTGCTAGGAGCCGTTTCCAAGTCTCAGACAGGAAACACCATCCACCTTCCTGCTCCTCAGACCTCCAGAACCGTCCTGCCGGGGCGACTGAAAGTCTTACATCTGGGACCGCGTGCGAGGCCGTGGTCACAATCCTTCTGCAGCACTAGGCCGCCATTTTGTTTCTTGCCTCCAACACATTTAAAGCCAGAGGAAAACAACGAGACCAGAACCGGATTTCTCTGAAATAATGAAAACTTCGGGCGTAGCCTCGAAGGACGATCGGCCTCCTGACCCCCACCGCCCGGCGAGGAGGGGCAGGGAGGGGCGGGGCTCGGGCCGCTCTGTACAGTCAGTGTTTAAACAAAGCAGATCTATTAATCACCACACACACACACACACACACACACACTCCCCAACCGCCTGCTTGTAAAACATGTACAAGCTCCGCCCACTGAGGGAGTCATTTTGAGGTCAGCCCCCCCCCCCCCCCCCCCCACCACCAAGGGCGTATTTAAATAAACCAGTCCAGCTGTTTGCCATGAAAATGCCATTTACACCAACTGCACACCACACACCCCTCACACACACACACACACACACACACACCCCTCACACACACAAATCAGAGAGAAGACCCTGTTTCTATCTTTTGTTTCATAAAACACGAATACACACGCCAACCCGACGGGCTGAAACATGAAGGCCTGCAGTTCCTCTGACGACCAGCAGAGGCAGCAGTGAGCCAGCCCCACAGACTCACACCCTGTGCGGGGTGTGTACATAACTCGCCTGTGTGAGGCGTGGCCTCTCTGACTGGAGGGATGGCGACACAGGCGGAGGTGGTGGGGGCTGGTTTTGTTTTTCTACAGTAATCGGATATTTTCGACTTCCTGTTTTTGACGTGAGGATCACTGGAGCCTGGCGAGAAGACGCCCTTTTATTAAACTTAAGCTTTCACGCTCGCTGTGTCAGATTTACAGTTTTTTACAGCCACTAGGACACATTTCTCAATACTTAGGTCACTTTTGCAAAACTCTTCACACAATCCTCCTAACTGACCTTCAGCTTGGCAAAGCAGTTCATTTCACATTCAAAATGCACTACAACTACCAAAACACTTCATTCAGGTCTCAAATAAACTCATTCTTCCAGAACACTAGCAAAGGTTGACAGCCGACAAACACACTTTGTCACCCACAAAACAATGACCTAAAAAACACTAACAACATGTAGCATTACAGTGTTTTCTTGTGTAAAACAAGGACACATCTCTGTTTATAATTTCAATATATGTTACTGGAATGAATCAGACATCATGCAGAATTCGTTAATATTTGTTTATGTATTTTTATTTTTCTGCACTAAGTAATCCCAAAATACAAGAATTTGTATACACACCATCCACTGATACACATACAATAGTAATGCTAATCTACTCGGTCTTCTCCATTTGGCCACAGGTTCTCATCCACATCACATCTTATGTCATCTAGGGCAACACACCTAGGAAAGAATCTTCTGGCTGCCAGAATTGAAGGAGTTGAAAAATTGAAGGAGTAACACCTGTGCAGATGTTCATCTACAATGAGAATCAGCTGTGGCTGGTTAAACTGCATTTTTAGATTTAAAATATGTTTCAATAAAATATTGCTGTTGGATTTTGCTCTTTTCAAGTTTTGCATTGTGTTATTGTTTTGGCCATAAGTTTAACAGTTTTGAAAACAGTATGTAAGCACATGCAAAATGTCCTGTACGTACAAAGGTTTTTGGCAGTTGTTGTGTCTGAGTGAGAAGATGATTCATGAAATTTGAGAGATGTAGTCATTGAATGCATTTTGTGCCAAAACAATGATAACTGGTCCTCAGTTTAGCCCACATAGACTTCTGTTGTGCTCACTGTGTGAGGAGTTTTGCAAACGTGACCTAAGTATTGAGAAATGTGTCCTAGCGTCTGTAAAAAACTGTAACTGTTGCCAAGGTAACGGGACCGGAGGCAGTGTGACCTCACGGCCGTGCATTTCACTCGGGACCAGCTTCCAGTCTGGATTCAGGAGACACTATCTCTACTTTTAAGATTCAAACTTTCCTTTTTGCTAAAGTATATAGTTAGGGCTGGACCAGGTGACCCTGAATCCTCCCTTAGTGATGCTGCAATAGACGTAGGCTGCCGGGGATTCCCATGATGCATTGGGTGTTTCCTTTCCAGTCACCTTTCTCACTCACTATGTGTTAACAGACCTCTCTGCATTGAATCATATCTGTTATTAACCTCTGTCTCTCTTCCACAGCATGTCTTTATCCTGTCTTCCTTCTCTCACCCCAACCAATCACAGCAGATGGCCCCGCCCCTTCCTGAGCCTGGTTCTGTCAGAGGTTTCTTCCTGTTAAAAGGGAGTTTTTCCTTCCCACTGTCGCCAAAGTGCTGCACATAGGGGGTCATATGATTGTTGGGTTTTTCTCTGTATGTGTTATTGTAGGGTCGACCTTACAGTATAAAGCTCCTTGAGGCGACGGTTGTTGTGATTCGGTGCTGTGTAAATAAAACTGAAGTGAATTCACTTCCTTCTTCTCTCCTTGCATCCTTCTCCTAGCTTCCTGCGTTTGCCTTCTCTCCTCGACACCCAGACTTTTACTGTTAGTGACGAGTTTATTTGGGCACAGAGCAGCTGTGCTGGAGAAACAGACGTGGATGCGGACATTTATTCACTCTACTGGCAACATTAGCACAGGTGAGGTGCAGGTGACGCATATTCCCAGCAGAGCATCCCTCAGGTCTCCACCTCAGAGCTCCAATTAGCTCTCAAACTAAGCACCTCCATCCTCCTGAGAGTGGAGACGAGGAAACTCAGCAGGAATTCACCCCCACCCACCTCATTAGGCTCAGGGTGGGGCCAAAGGTCAGCCTTCCCATAAATACCTGCGACTGCTTGGTGACTCACCAGTTGTTGACCTGCAGGATGGTGAGGCCGGTGTCCTGAGCCAGCTGCTTCTTCTGCTCCTCCGATGGGTACGGGTGCTGCAGGGGGACAAAACACGCCAACATTAGTGCGCTGCAATTAACAAGGAAGCAGTGAGCCGATTAGAGAAGGAAGCATCCTGGGACTACTGTTAATCAGACTGTGTGTGTGTGTGTGTGTGTGTCAGTATACATGCATGTGTCTGTGTGTGTGTCTGTGTGTGTGTGTGTGTGTGTGTGTGTGTGTGTGTGTGTGTGAGAGAGAGATTTTTACTGAAACACGCTCTGATCACAGCTGATCAGCTGGATTTAAACACATGACGTCTGCAGATAAACGTATAAAAATGACAGAAAATAATCCCTGAGACGGCCGCCGGTGTTTGAGCTGCAGATCCTCTGAAGATTCAGTGACTGTTATGTAAAGTTTGAGTTTCTGTAACCTGCAGCTGCAGGTGTGGACGGTGTTTTTTCAGTTTTAATATTTCTTTTGTTTTCTATGCTGTGAGTGAAAAATGTGTCTCTGAGACGTTACGGCGTCCCGGCTGTCTGCAGCTCACCTTGTGCCAAATGTCTCAAAGCAACGTTTGTGGAAAACAGCACTTTAAATAAAGCGCCGGGGGCTCGGGTGGGGGTTCATGTAAAGTTCATGTTAACGAGGTTCAGCAGCGCCATGAACAGTAAATAATGCCCGGCCCCACAGAGCAGCACCTCCACTAACACCACCCTCGGTCCAGTCTGCAGACACCCAGATGTGCAGACCAGCAGGGACAGCACGCTCAGTTCCAGGTTAGACTCATAATGATGGAGCCCCACACTGTCACTGACTTTCACCAGTCGACACTTCTGTAAAGCCGGACTTTCATCCAGAGAGGAGGCCGACTGAGTGACAGGCAGGTTTGTAGCAGAGTCAGAGCTTTGCAGGACTCTGCGGGGCTCTGTGGGGCTCTGCGGGGCTCTGTGGGGCTCTGTGGGGCTCTGCGGGGCTCTGTGGGGCTCTGCGGGACTCTGTGGGGCTCTGTGGGGCTCTGTGGGGCTCTGCGGGACTCTGTGGGGCTCTGTGGGGCTCTGCGGGATTACAGGGATAAAGCTTCCCTCTGAGCCGGGCCGTCTCTCGGGCCCTAATCAAGGGTTTAAAGGTGGATAAATGTACGGTGGTATTAAAGACGCCTCTGAGGGCGACAGCGGAGGCGTAAATAGAGGGTGGAGCGGCGAGAGGCTGGGAGGCTTCGTCCTGTGGCGGCAGAAAGGAGAAGCTGGCAGGTTTCTTTCAGCACCTCCTGCTTTGACTAAAACCCAGTTTAAGGTTTCACCACCTCCTCCCTTCATGTGGCGAGCAGGGAAACGTCCCGTCCTCCTGCCAGAGCTCTGTGATCTGATAGCAGGTAATTGTCCTAAACAGCATCTAATTGGCCACAATCAGCACGCCGTTTCGTCACATTTGAGCGGCGTTCTCTGGGGGAAGGCTGCTAACGTGTCTCCGGGGAAGGTTTTCATCACAAACTGGATGAGTTAAAGGAGAACAGAGACCCCGGGCTGTTTACAGACAGACAGCGCTCATCGCAGCTCTGAAACCACAGCTGCCCCCGTCAGAGGGCGGAGTCAGCCCCCACACATAGCCAACACGACTCTGTAACTGTGCAAAAGAAATGTAACTAACATCCACCCATCTCTATTCCTCATCTTCATCACAACGCTTCTTCCTCTGAACTGCATTGCTGCTGAGACTGCAGGGGTGGATTCTGATTGGACAACCTGTGGAAG
>NC_140562.1:46024723-46029723 GCF_057381845.1 Rhamphochromis longiceps
TCTGCTCCTTGCTATCTAAAATATAACAGGACACTGGAGGAAACTCTCGACCGTCTGTTTACTCGGTTTTCTGTTTGACGTTTATTCAGCTGTGTGAAAACCACCCGGGGAATTAATAAAGTTTTATTTAATCGAATCTAATAACTTTAATCTCAGCCAAACCGATTTACTCACGAACAAACAAAACACTGAAAAAAGCCCAACAATAACATTTTTAGGTTGTCTAAGTGACTTATATATCACGTTTAACCCGAGCAGCGAAACTCCGCGGTGATCTGAAAATGATGTGCCGGGAGTTGTGCCGTTCTCGGCGGCTTCAGTAACCCTCGAGCTCCCGGCTAGCTGTCGAGCTGGTGGGTAGCAGACGCCTCTGAAAACGTTGAAGCACTTTGGCAAATATGCGATATCTTGATAAAACGAGCAGATATTTGATGTTTACACAGCTACTTTCTCACCTGAAAATATGTTAAAAGTTTATTTTGTGACCCAGAAAGATTAGTAAGAGTAATTTTAAAACTTAGTACCGGCCGCCATTGTTGGAAACTGGAGTTTGGCTGGGCCGTGCTATGAATTCTGGGATATGGTGGGCCACGAAGGACACACCCGACCCATCCTTCTAATTCGGGGAAAAGGAGGACGCATTTGTCGGCCGCATTCGGAGGAGTCTACGAATGTGGACAGCCTTCAGCGCGTCGCTGTGACGTAATCGGTCTACAAATGCGTCCTCAGGAGGATGCAGCCCATGAATTTGGACACGCCCTCAGTCTTCCTGTTAGCGCGCCTGTCATGTCTGTTGGTCACATGATCAGTAACTGGAGGTTCCCGTATCGATGCATCAAAGAGTTCACTCATCTTTGCTTTGGTCAGCACAGAAGCAGCTTAACATTATTAAAGGCGCTAATGTGCACGTCTCCATCAGCCTTCAGGGCCACAGGAGGAAACACCACAACGGGCTAATGTTCACAGCTGTGCACGCTCAGTGGGCTGTCTGTGCTGCTGGAGCCTTTTGGGACATTTCAATAACATTATCTGACCAATGACACGGCTCCTATGAAGTTACTGTAACAGACCGTCCAGGAAGTCTGAGCATGCTGACTGTGCTAGCTAGCTAGCATTAGCTGATAACTAATTTAGATGCAGTCACCTGACCCAAACCCAACATGGCGGCTGCTAAAATGCCAACAACAAGATAATGTGGAAACCAGTGAGCGAAGTCACGGTGGGTATAGCCATCTTTTTATACAGGCTATGGCTTCCATGTCAAAGAAAGTCGGAGATCCAGCACACAAACGTTTACCTGTGACTCCAGTGACTCCTCCCATCCAGTAACTTCCAAAGCTGAGTTACTGCTCAGGTGAGGCAGGAAACATGCAAATGTTTGATTTGCAAACGAGCTGATTTTCAGCTCCGTCTGTCAGCCGGCACCACCTGCTTCACAGGTGTGTCTCAGAAGGCTGCTCCTCCCAGAGTCAGGGATGCTTAATGTGTCCCACAAACAGGCATCCAGAAAGCTCATGCAAATATGGCTACAACCAATCAGCAACCAGATCTGACAGGAGGGGATAAAAACGAACATCAAGCCGACAGAACGGCAAACGTTTGGTTTGAAGTAAAGAAAAGAGTGTTTGTCGTCTTCTGCTCAGGCAAATGATGAGAAATGAAAGTGACGCGTGTTCAGCATAAATCCATAAAAACCACCATCATGAGCAGGCAACCACATGGCATACAGCGGGACAGCAGCCGGCCGGGGTCCGACCTGCGGCCCGTCGACTGGCAGCCCTTTGCCTCATGTCTCCCTCTCCGCTCCATCTACAGCGTCTGTGTCCAATAAAGTCCAGAAAATGAATAAATCTCTGCACAGCCCAACACGACGTCACGTTAACCTCACAGATGACTTTAGAATGAGACGTGAGAGAGAAGCTGAGCAAAGCTTTTAAAAATCCCACCCCCGCCAAGATGTGGACTGGAGGTCAGAGCTGCGGGTGGACTGTGGCGGTGCTAACGTGTAAACGTAGGCGTGGACAGAGAAACTACGGGGCCCGCTCCAGCTGGACCGAGACCAGCGGCTCGAAGCCAGAGCTCCTGGAGCCCAGTCAGCCTGTGACACCAGGATCATTTATTTCTACTCTGAGTTTCAAAACACCTCCAACTGCAAAGAACCGCGGTACTTTACTGTCAGGTTAAATGTCCCAGAAGAGCGCTTTTCTTCAATCTACAGCCACTCCTGAGGCGGAGCAGCCTCAGTGACATCATGAGGGGGAGGAGCTGGAGTGCAAGTGGGTTGTAAAAGAGCTTGCAGAGACGTGTTTGAACGCTACGCTCAGTTTGAGTTTTTTCAGGAATAAACAGAGTCTGACAGCAGGGTTTGTCTTTGGTCTCCACGTGTACCTGGCTCGCTGCTGTTGTCGCCGCTGTGAGACGCGAGTCCTCCGCTGGCCGGTCCCGGCGTCCCAGCCGACCTGATCGATGCCGAGTCGTTGTGATCTGTGCTCCACGAAACCTGCTGAAACAAAAATGGTAAATGGCCTGTATTTGTGTAGCGCTTTACTAACTTACTTAGTCCCTAAGGACCCCAAAGCGCTTCACACAACCAGTCATCCACACATTCACACACTGGTGATGGCAGCTACATTGTAGCCACAGCCACCCTGGGGCGCACTGACAGAGGCCAGGCTGCCGGACACTGGCGCCACCGGGCCCTCTGACCACCACCAGTAGGCAACGGGGGAAGAGACTGTCGGAGCCGGGGCTCGAACCGGCAACCTCCCGATTACAAGACGAACCGCCCACTCTTGAGCCACGATCGCCCCTAACAACAAACATTCATCAGGTCTGTTTCCAACTGGATCCGACGCTCCCGCAAACGCCTTCACCTCTGCCAGCGATGCTAGCGTCCGGTCTGGAAAGATGAGCAGCTTCCATTAGTAGCTGCTGCTTTAACACGCACTCATCGTGATTAAGATATTTCACGCCGTCAGGTTTGTGCGAGGGTTTAAGACTCAGAGTAACGGGAAGCCTGGACTATTTATACACACAGAGGACTGAACACAGAGAAGAAAACCAGCAAAAACTATTCAAGTGAAAGCTTAAAAAAGGCTGAAACATGGAAGTACTAAAACATACTAAACATGAACATGACTCTGGGAAACAGGAAGGATCAAACAGTCCTGTTATGCGTCCATAACAGGACGTACAGGAGCGTTTCTGACTCCACCCTAAACTCTACATGAGCTACAACAAAATCAGAGAAGACGATGTATTTTGTGCCTCACGAGTTGAGTGAGCTCACCCGATCCACGAGGTTCCCCGACGACCTGACAAAGTCCTCGCCGTCTGACTTGTTTCCGTCTCTGTTGTCTATAACCAGGTCGATCGGCATTTTGCCTTTCAGACAGCTGATGTATCGATGGCAGAAGTTATCGCAGAGCTCGTGAACCTGGAAATAAGATGCAGAGGCGGGCCTGACGTGGAGATGCTTTCACCACCAAAGAACCACAATAAGCAAACAAAATCGGTAAAGTTGAAATCAAACACAGTGACGACGGCGCCGTGCTCAGGATTAAGCCGGGATTAGCGGCACGCTGTAATCGCAGCAGATGTTGGTTAGTTGGACTGACCTTCTCCAGCTCCAGGAGGTGGAAACGCAGCACCTGGATTGCCTGAATCATCTGTGAGAAACACAAATCCATAAATGCACACATACAGAACATACACACTGCACCGCTGCTCTCCTGTACTGTCAGATACATGACATGAAATCCCAGATGTTCCAGCATGATCCCATTACCTTTGAAGTGCTGGTATTCCCCCCGGGACTACATGACTGGGCTTCATAGAAGCTCAGAGGCCAGTTAGGCTGAGAGTGTGCTACCTGCAGCTACCTCTTTAAATGACTCACCAAGTTATCGAGCTCTGGGTTGGATGAAAACAGCGGCTTCTCCGAGCGGATCTGCACACACAGACAAACGAGGATGATTATGGGAAACCTGCAGAGCGCATCCCGGTGATGTACGCTCATCACGTTTGGCTTAAAACGCTCTGAAGTGTTTAAAAGTCCTGTTTTGTCTCCAGAGACTGAAAAGTCACAGCAGGTGGGATGAATGAGGCTTTCTCAGGTGGCAGAAGCTAAAGCTTCAGCCACACTGCTGCTGGAGCTTTAGCTTCTTCTCCACGAACCCTCCACCCTGATGGGCAGGGCCCGCCTCAGACATGAACCACCGCTTCCTGTTCACCTGTTTGGAGAAGACGGCGATGTCCTCGCTGAAGGAGTCGGAGGAGCAGACGTCTCCCCCGGCCACGGCGCTCTCCCTCGGCGTGCAGGTTGCCAGTTCACATTTCTCAAAGATGAGTGCGAGCAGCGGGAATAAAGGATGTCTGCAGGAGGAACAGAGGAGGAGGAGGTCAGACGGAGCTCCAACACGTTTCCTGCTGCTGAAACTCTATCCGACAAATCTGTCACACACTGCTGTGCACGGTTTCACTTTAAACGTGTCTTCTTCACAGGAAGTTAGTCCATTTTTTTCCTTCCAGTCTTCAAGCTCAACGCGACTCTTTCATCTCGTTCTTCGGCTTTTTCCAGAATCCCTGTGAGCTCGCTTCGGCTGCAGGAAGCAGACCGAGGAGACTGCCTGTAGGAGCTGCTCGGCCTTCTTCAGACTTTCTATGTCTTTGTGTTTGCTTACGCTGCACTCAGGAATACCATGGCCTCTTTAGCAGAGCACACTGAAGACTTTACAGCAGTGCAGCCTCGCTGTGTGGAGGAGGCATGAATCTGTGTGTGACTGAATCTCCCACAGGAGTAAAACAAGGAGCTCAAACAGCAGAGGAGGAGTGAGACTTTGAAAAAGGGACTGAACAATGTCGACGCAAACCGCTCATCCATCAGCAGAGGGCACATTTGAAGATTTTAATGATAACTTCTAAAGTTCTCTGCTCTCGCAGTGCTAGCATGTAGCTCGCTACAGAAGAGGAGCCAGCACAAAGGGAGTCACGGCTTTTAG
>NC_140562.1:46034723-46134723 GCF_057381845.1 Rhamphochromis longiceps
CTGTGTAAAAATAAAACGGCGTTCACGTCATGAAACAAAAACGGTATTTTTATTTCCTCGTGACCTTTTCCACGGTCACGTTTCTCGCGGTGAAAGTTTTTTAGTTTCTGAAACTTTTTCTTTGTTTTTCGGCGACTTTGATGAAAAGCGTCGCGCGGGGTTTTCTTGAAAGCAGCGCGTGCCTCCGCGCTCCGTTTATACCCACCCGTTGCGCCATCGGCCCCGGCTCTCCTCGCGGGCTCCCGCTGCCTCCCGCGGGGCCAAACTCGCATCCAAGTCCCGGTACCGGATCCCGAATCCCGTCCGCGAGCCTAACAGCGCAAGCCCGAGCAGGAGCGGGGTCCCTCCGCGGACACACGCGGTCCTGCTCCGCGCCTCCGGCTCCAGCAGACCGAGCGGCGGATCGGTGAGCGGCCGGTCCGATCCGGTGACTCCAAAGCGGCGCTGAGGTGACGCCGAGCCGCCCGCGGAGCTCCGAGCCTTCAAATCCCCATCGCAGCTCCGCGAGGAGGCCGAGCAGGGGGAGGAGGGAGGGCCGCTCCCCCCCCCCACTTAAAGGAGCAGATTTCCTGCGCGTGCCCGCGGCTGTCAAACAGACACGGGGACGCGCGTCACCGGAGCAGTTCTGAGGTGAAAGTTTTCCTCAAACACATCGTGCACCTTCCTTCCCCTTACACGTACGCGACTCTACTGACGTCAGCCTTTGCGCGCGGGGCCTGCTGCCTGTGTGACGTTCTGACGTCATTAAAACGTTTTAAGTTTAAAACTAAAGAAATCCCAGTTGTCCTGTTTACACGGCGGAAACCTGCAGTCAGCTGACTCTGAAGAGTGACGTGATGATGACGAAACGTCCAGGTGAACGCATTCAAACTTTTGGATTTATTTACCTGGATGATTGAGCATGCGTCAAAACAAAGCAACCCTAAGCTTCATCTGCTGGTCCACTGCGCCCTCTGCTGTTCGCCGTCCGTCCTCACAGCTTCGTTTATTTCCGACCACCCTACCAAACACTCACGTTCTCCTCAGTCGGGTTTAAAACGGATGTTTATTCAGAATAAAAATAAAAAATAATACATTCATCTGTGAACTATAAGGGCGACCGTGGCTCAGGGGGTTGGGAAGCGTATCTGTAACCGGAAGGTCGCCGGTTCGATCCCCGGGCTCTCTGTCCTGGTCGTTGTGTCCTTGGGCAAGACACTTTACCCTACTTGCCTACTGGTGTTGGCCAGAGGGGCCGATGGCGCGATATGGCAGCCTCGCTTCTGTCAGTCTGTCCCAGGGCAGCTGTGGCTACAACTGTAGCTGCCTCCACCAGTGTGTGAATGTGAGAGTGACTGAATAGTGGCATTGTAAAGCGCTTTGGGTGCCTTGAAAAGCGCTATATAAATCCAATCCATTATTATTTTACAATGATCGAGCTGCTTTTATTAAATGAATTTATATTTTTAGAGCTATTAAAAACAGAAATGTGCTGCAAAGATCACACAGCTGCCTGTTAGCCCAGAAATATGTTCCTGGAACTGTGAAAACTGTGGATTCATCCACCCAAATCTCTGAGTACCCAAACTGGAGCTCCGCCTCCCCGGACGCTCTGTTAGCACAGTAACCTCACAGCAGCCATGTTATTGGTCACATGGTGTCTTTAAAAATGCTCCAACACCACAAACACGGTCCAGCTCAGGTGAAGCCAGCAGACAGCCGCCTGTGTCACCATTCACCTGTGAGTCAAAGAAGCCACGCCCCTAATAATAGAAACGGGTGAGTTGTAAAAACATCCTTAGGTGTTATGAAGGTAGAAATGTTTTACAGAGACGAAACAGTTTGAGTATCAGGCTGTAAACATGTTTGTTTTAACATGGAGTCTATGAGGACCGACTCACTGCTGCCTCTGCTGGACGTCAGAGGAACTGCAGGTTTGGCGCTTCAGCGCTTGCTTCATTAATCAGCTCCAGATTAAACCTCATTAACACACACAACGCTGCAGTTGCACAGTTCGGCCACCTGGTGGGACTGGAGCACAGACTTCTATTAATGTGCCTACAGGCTGGAAGCAGACTGGGGCTCTTATTTTGAAGAGTAACTCAGCTTTTAAAATGAAATATCTGCATTTAAAACAAGGAAAGAACTGAAACAGACCGTTAAACACATAAAACATCTAAACGATTATTATTATTATTATTATTATACGGTGACGCCACGTGACTCTGCAGTCCTTCGGGTCTGACGTCACCCCTCCCCCGCCCCCTCCCGCTCCTCTCCGTCTGACTCTGAATCCAACATGGAGAAATGAGGAGATGGGGCTCGTCCGGGGCCATCCGCACCGACACCAGCGCTCCATTTTCGGTCACCGCATTCCAGCCCGCTCCGGTGGGGGAGGAGGTGACGGAGGAGGCAAAAAAGGCGGAGGTGGAGGAGGTGAAGGAGACTGGATGAGCTCCACTGATTGAGGACTGGGAGGAGGAGGTGTTGGGGGGGAACACTCACCGGGATTAACGCCGAGGAGGCGCGGAGGGAGCGGGGGAGGACCGGGCGCTGCTCCTGCTGAGGAAACATGAGCACCGCGCGCGCTGCCGCGGTGGGAGCTCCTTATGACCGGAGGTGAAATGGGAAACATGAGCGAGGACACGCGCCCGGACGAGTGAGTACCCACGAGAACAAACGGGCTCATCTTCGTCCTCCTCCTCAGAGGGAGCTGAACGTGAACCTCCTGCAGGAGCTCAGCAGCTCCTCCATCATCACATGAGTCATCCTCAGAGGCTGCACGTGCTCAGCCTCATCTGGGCAGGCGCAGGGTGGCTCAGTGTGACTCCGAGGCTCGCTGATTTCACACACGCGCGCGCACACACACACACAGGATCACTGTGAGCCACCCACAGTGTGCCCAACATCAGGGTGGTGTTTGTGTGTGGTGGGGGGCTCATATTTGATAAAACCGTCACGAGCTAATGGTTTGTGCTCACAGGTGCAGCACAACTCTGCTGCTCCAATTGGTCTGACTTTTGACCTTTTGGAGGGCGGAGCCAAATGTGATTGGTCCCTTTTACAGCCCTGTGATTCATTTACTGCCTTAACGCAAGTTTTGTGCTGATCCGTACAGGTCGAGCAGCTGTGCTGCCAGGTGGGGGCGGTGTCCACCTCGGTGTCCCGTCATCCAATGAGCTGCAGAGTCTGCAGGTCTGAGCTTGGCGTGCTGTTTTTCATGGTTTTCGTGCTTCTCTACCTCCTTTCCCCGCCACTTGTAGCCAATCAACATTCGCATTGCGCACAGCCCAGCTACACGCTGTTGGGGTTTTGGAGGACTGTAAACTGTCTGTTGGCCGACACCACCGCAGTGCCATGAAGCAAGCATTACAGCGTGGCAGCAAGATAAGCGCTGCTTCGCTGTAATGCAGTAAACTCACCCTGTAATCAGTCTGTGGCCCCGCTGTCGGGCATCGGCGTCTCCTGCAGCTGGTAGACCCAGAGTGACCCTCCACAACTGATCCTGGACTGCAGTCCAGCAGGAACGAGAAGCTAGCTGGGACTGAGTTCTGCTACAACAGTGTCCTGCTGTCCGTCCAGCCGGTGAGGAAAGAGCTGGAGCAAGCTGGGTAACAATCAGATTTTCAAAATAAGAGAGCCACTCATTTTCCTCTGAGACAAAAGAACAGCATAACGCTCACGGCTTTGACCAATCAGGTGCCACATCCACCCACCTGATGGAGAACAGTCAGACCCTGAATATGAAACAGAAGGCTGAAGGATGTCCGGCGCTCGTATTCTGACTGTGTCTGTGCTCATTACGCCTCCTCGATCATTCACAAGCTCCTAAATCCTTCATCTTGGTAGTCGTCCAACCACATAGCAGCTTTCAGTTTGATGCTAGCTGATGGAGCTGACTGGAAGGTGAAGAGTGAGGGAACGAGTTTCTGCTGGAACAAACAGGCTCTGTCTCTTTTGGTGTTTAGAGCGAGTAGTAACTTCCTGTAATCCCTCCAGAACCATCTGCAGTGTTTCATAGTACAAACAAACCACTGCTGTTTGAACCCAACTGAGACAAACCCAGCTTGGCTCTTTGGTTTGAATCGTGCTGAGGATGTTCGGGAGGTTTATCAGGGAAGCCAACTGGGAGCCGACACTGGGGTGGACCTGAACTTGCTGGAAAGCAAGTCAGATGGACATAAACAAAAACATATAAAAGTAAAGCATCTTTCACCGCAGACAGCGCGGTCACAAAGCTCCTCGCCTGTCAAGTAATACGTGTAATTATTACTTTTACTGCAGTCTGCTGTTGTTGCTGAAAGCTGCTCTTATTTCACCTGATCAGGTAGTAGCCGAGCTTGGTATGGAGACACAGCTAGCCACAGCAAGTAATCAAGCGTCAGTGATTTAGCCTCGCACGGCGAGGGTTGAGTCTCCTCCTGCTAACATCATCATGTGACGTAGACGAGATGGAGTTTGAAAAAGTTGTTAATAACTTGGTAACATTAGAAAGGAAAGCTGTGATGATGATGATGATGATGATGAAGAGAGGACGGCAGCTCTGACCATGTCCATAAAACAGGAAGTTGGGCAGGTGCAGGCAGAGCACTTTCAGATTAAAACCCCTGTTGACAGTTAACCACGTCACACTCAGTCAGGCGTGTTATTGTTACTTCAGTGAAGATGTCGGCCTGCGGTTCTGTTAACAGTCCGAGTGGCCCAGAGGACGAGGCTGGTAGTGGGTCTGGAAGTGTGGCTGGTGGGCGGGGTCACCTGTGATGGCCGTGGTTTACCTGAGACAGGTGAAGAGTGCAGACAGGCAGCAAAGTGGTGTGAAATAAAAATACTCGTGTGTTACTAATGATGACCTTTGACCTTTCTCCAGCCTTTGCTCTGAAATGTTGGCACGGGCCGTGTCTCCTTGGAGACCTACTCTGAGGTCATGACCACACAGCCTTCTTCTGACAGGACGTTTCCTGATTGCACCCTGATGTTCGATGATCAGCGACGTTCTCAGGGACGACAGTCGGCTCGTTCGGGTCTCATCTGGGCTACTTTGGGCTCAGTCAGTGGAAACGTGTTTGACGGCAAACAGAAGACACGAAGGTGTGTACCTTCCTGGTTCTGGGTGGTGTAGATGCCAGCTTGATGTGCAGATGTGGGTCGCTATCAGTCGAGGCTATCAGGAAAGCTTGATGTATTGATCCTCCGATAGAGTGCTGTCCTCTTGTCTGTGATAGTGTCATGCTCAAACCTTCAGTCCTGCTGTTTAGCTCTGAGATTCTTCCCCGTTTCACCAAAGTGAGGGACTGTTTTTTTATCAACTGATGCTCCAAACCAGCCAACAGCGAGCTGACGCCTTCAGTCAGCTGTGACCTGACAGTCTGAGCCAAAGACTTTGGCACCTCGTCGCGCTGCTCAGCGTTTGAATTTGTAAGTTTGTTCACTTACAAAGTAAGAAACAGACTCGTTTTTATGGCACTTTCATTTTAATGGAGAGAGAAAGAAGACCATCAAACAAACATCCAGAAAAACATCATCAATTGATTTGCGTGTTCTTTGGCTCGTAGTTGTGTTTCTGTTTCACCGATACGACAGATCGGTGGTCTTGGTGACGGTGGTCCCCGCTGTCTTCATTAACAAGCTCCTCCCACCACCTTGCTCATGATCATCCTCACCCCATCTTGCACGGTGGTTGATGTTAGCAGTGACAGCAGCTGCAGGTTAACGTCCTGTGCAGAATGAGGTTGTGCATCCCTGGCGCCGTCCCTTCAAGCGGGGAAAGTGTCTGAAAATGGAGAATCAGTCGGTGAGGGACCGAAATCCAGTGTGTGTGTGTGAGCATGAGTCATCACTGCTTTGCCAGCAGTAACACACACACACACACACACACACACACACACACACACACACACACACACACACACACACACACACACACACACACACACACACACACACCATCAGTTTGACAGGCAGGCTGAATCACAAAGCAGAGAAAACCTGTGTGTGTGTGTGTGTGTGTGTGTGTGTGTGTGTGTGTGTGTGTGTGTGTGTGTCGGCAGCAGCAGATCTCAACAGCCTGTTGTCAATGGAGACGGATGGGACACGGTGACCGTGGAAACAGGATGTAGGAGAAAGCCAAGCAGGAGAGAGAGTCTCGATTTTCTTCGTCTTAATCCCGCCCCCGTGTTCAGTTTTAGCTTTTTGGGGGGGTTTTTTTGGGGGGGGGGGGGGGGTTAGCCGCTGGCAGGTTTCATGCCCCGCCTCCGTGAATTTGCTCTGACTGCAAGAGTCTGATCTGTGTGTCGCTGCAGAGGAAAAGAGGCTGTCCAACACCGCTCACATTCACCGTGCTATCGGTGTTATGCATTCTGATTGGACAGCGGTCCTGATGAGTGTGTTCGGTCTGGTCACGTGATCTCCCACCTGCGGCTCTCCTCACAGGAGGAGAGCTCAGACTTCCTGTTTCTCTGTTGCAGTGATAGTTACATAGTGCGTGTCAAAGCGGTGGTGATGACCAGAGACGAGTCGAGCGGCGGCTGGTTGGCGCAGGACGGCTGCCTGAGCAGAGTGGGCGTGTGCAGACTGCTGCCGACCGAGCTGCTGGGACGTAACACGTTCCTGATCCACGGAGAACGTCTTAAAGACAAGCAGGTGAGCCCCGAGCCTCGGCACGCACCCTCAGCACCAGGACTCAGCTCCTGCAGAGGACGGCGTCACATGACCCTGACTCTGGAGACAAATACCGCTTACTCTGTTATTATTATTAATAATATAACGTGAGCATTCACAGCTTCGCTCTGATATATGAGACACGCTGCAGATGTCTCAGGCTCCTGTTTGAGACTCGGCAGCGTATCAAAGACCTTCTGCTGTGGGTCACATGCTTGTGCATGTTGGAGGGATTTCCCTCAGTGTTGGCTCATTACTCAAAGAAATGTCATTAATTACTCAGAGTACTTCAAAGTAACTCAGTATTTTACTTCATTACTTCTGCATTTCTCCATAAAATGTGCTGAAACTCGTTGTGTCATCATCACAGTTTAACAACATGAGGTCACAGCCCCACACACCAACACGCTGCTCTGCGCTAAATCAAATCACCTTTATTGTCACATCACGTGTGCAGCTACACGGTACAGCACATGCGAGTGAAATTCTTGTGTGCGAGCTTCACAAGCGACAGAGGTGTGCAAAAAATACAATAACATAAAACAAGCAAAATATAAGGATGGTAATAAATATATGTACAATATAAGAGTGTATGCATTACTGGATGTGTGTACTAAATATGTTTTTCTACGTGTGTGTGTGTATTTTACATATTAAATAGAGTAAACAATAAATAAAATGTACAGGTTGGTAGTTGCTAATGACACGCGTGATCGTTCTCTTAGTGTTTAGGTATGAACACAAAGCAAAGATGGAAACCAGCACGGTCGTCATGGTGATTCTACTGTAGAAACATGAACAGGTAGACTGTTGAAGTTCAGCTTTAACATCACTCTGGGCTCTCGGCTAGCTTAGCACTAGCATGCTGTCTGTGCAGGTGCTTGTGTTAGCAGCATAATGCGGTTGTTTCTTCATTATCTCGTCCTTTAGTCCAATAAAAATCAAAGTAGTGTCCACGTCCACGCAGACCGCCCCTATTTTCCTCTGAAATCAGCTGATTGTAGCACAAGTGCAAGAACCAATAAGCGGGATTGACATGCAAGCAGACTAACGGGTCCAAGGAATCGGACCACCGTCTCAGCTGCACCTCCATCATATTTTCAGAAAGGTTTTCGGGAGATGAACTATGGAATATGGGAGAAATTGTTCTTTTGTAAGATTTCAGTATCTCAAAGGTTTGATGATGAGTTTGGCTTCAGTTTAAGGGAGTGATAGAAAATATTTGTGAACGTGGAGGTCCTTTCCTTTGAACCCAAAGTAGTTTTTTCCATTATTAGATTCAGTCGTTGAGGTCAGAGGACGCTTTTGACGCTGTCGGTGTTTCTCGTTGCTGCCATGACATCTTTCTCGATAACGCTGTTGTCTTCTTTGTCCGATGTCTTTGAAACCATCAGGTGATTCTTGAGTGCTTCTTAAAGAAGGATCTAGTCTACACGAAGGCCACGCCCACTTTCCACCACTGGAAGGTGGACAACAAGAAGTGTGGCCTGACTTTCCAGAGCCCGGCCGATGCCCGCGCCTTTGATCGCGGCGTGAGGAAGGCCTTGGAGGACCTAACCGAAGGTAGGTGGCGATAGCTTGAGCTCTGCCTCCATCTGCATTCACGTTGTAGCTCATCAGCTTCTCTGCTGTCTCACTCCAGGGTCGACCACGTCCTCGTCCACGCTGCAGAACGAGGCCGAGCTCGGCGACGATGACGTCTTCACGGTGAGTCACGTGACCCTCCAGCCCTTCACTGTGATGGTGGCAGGATCTGTGGAGGAGTCACTGGAGCTGGTATATTTATTTTTGTCTGACTGGGAGGACACGCATGTCCTCGCAAAGTGTGATGGACGGGAGGGGGTGGGTTTCCTGTTTATGGCCAGGAACATGTCCCCATCCTGTTTGGATTAGTCACAGATACAGCACAAGCAATCTGGTGATGGTGGGAAGGAAGAACTCCCGTTTACAGGAAAGCTCCGGCAGAACCAGGCTCAGAGCAGCCAAACACCCATAAACCCCTCCTGCCTGCTCCAGGAGCTGAAAGGCAAACCTGCGTGGACACCGTGGACTCGAGCTCTCGAGTTCATGCAGGTATAAACAAAACCGAGGAGGGCTTCCAGTCTTGGAGCTCTGTCAGTAACACAGGTGTGAGGTGTGCATGCTTTGATTCCCGGAGGTTTCAGTTACTCTCTGCAGGTCCTGACCTTTCTGTCCCGTCTGTCCATCTTTAAAGAAAGCGGCGTATTGTTTCTGCAGGATGCCGGAGACGATTCAGTAATCCGTCAGTGAGCAGCCGGTTTACAACGCTGACCTCAGAGGAAGGAGCGTGGCTGCAGATCGTTTCAGTTCGGAGGATGGGTGTGTTTTTAAGGAAAATAGTTCTTGGAAAGAGCTCAACTGGGAGGCGCTCGCAGGACAGTGGACATGTAGACCAACACCAGCTGTCACAGTGCTTCCTGTCCTACAGATGGATGGAATGTATATGCTGCAGTGGACATGAAAATCTAGTTCATGCATTTATTACTTCCAGACTGGACGACTGTAATTCATTATTATCAGGACGTCCTAAAAACTCCCTGAAAAGCCTTCAGCTGATCCAAAATGCTGCAGCAAGAGTCCTGACAGGGACTAGAAAGAGAGAGCAGATTTCTCCTGTTTTGGCTTCCTGTTAAATCCAGAATCTCTACTATCTCTACTTTCAAGATCAGGCTTCAAACTTTCCTTTTTGCTAAAGCATATAGTTAGGGCTGGACCAGGTGACCCTGGATCCTCCCTTAGTTATGCTGCAACAGGTGCACTGGGTGTTTCTTCTTCTCTCCGTGTGTTAACAGACCTCTCTGCACTGAGTCATTAACTCATGCTGTGATTTGATGATATATATAAATAAATCTGAATTGAACTGAAGATATAAGACATGCCGAGAATGCTAAGAATGAAAACGCTGTGCTCCTTTGAACTTAACCTGCTCCTGTCCAGGTGATGTGTTACTATGCTACAGTTACTATGGTGATTCAGGAAACTTTCCCTCGCTAATCAGGCTGCATAGCGCCTCCTCTGGAAACACCTTTTCTCCTTTTCTCCTCCAGACTGCCACCGACAGCTCGTCCAACTCGTCCCAGAAGAGAGAGCCAGCGATGCGCACGCTCACCCCGCCCACCTTCTGTGAACCCCGCCGGCACCACTGCATCCTGGGACATTTGTATGAGCAGCATCGGCCCACTGAGCACTACTTCCTGGACCAGGTGAGTACGGTAAGAGCGAGAGTCTCGTTTCTAATTGGTCAGAATGATAAAGCGACTGTGCTGCTGATGTGACAGACAAACACCGCTTTATCCTACGCCGCCTTTAAACACGCTCCACCTCCTCCTGCAGGCGGTGCATATGTTTCCTCGTCACGTCAGCTTCCAGTTGGAGGACGAGGAGGTCGTACGCATCAACCCCCGCGAGCGGACCTGGCTCACCGGCTACGAGGACTACCGCCACGCCAACTCCTCACGCGACAAACTCGCCCAGCTCCACAACCCGGACACTTGCGTGCACTTTACCAAGAGCGAGCCGGCCAAACGCGACTACGCCTACCCGTATCCTCTGAGCTGCGACAGAAAACCCAGCTGCCTGGAGATGGGCGGCGGCCACAGGGCGGTGCTGACGGTGCAGCCGCGAGCCCCGGAGCTCAAAGGCAAACTGCGGAAGGAGGACGCAGAGCGCTCGCGCTGCGTTTACTGTCAGGACATGTTCGATCAAGAGGACAACGGGCGGGGCCGCTGCCACGAGGCGCCCGACCCCATTCAGACGTGCATCCGGCGCGTGACCTTCATGTGGTGCGCGGACAGCCTTCTGTACCACTGCATGTCCGATCCAGAGGGGGATTACTCAGACCCGTGCTCCTGCGACACCACCGACGAGCGTTTCTGCCTGCGCTGGACGGCGCTGGTGGGCCTGTCGCTGCTGGCTCCCTGCATGTGCTGCTACGCCCCCCTCAGGGCGTGCTACCGCTGCGGCGTGGCCTGCCGCTGCTGCGGCGGGAAACACAAAGCTGTGGGCTAAGGCGTTGCAGGCCCCGCCCCTTCCACAGTGACAGCTAGGACTCGCAGCAGGAAGCGGGGCGTTGGAGGTCCCTGTGATTTCTACGTTGTTGTCGTTTTGTCGTCGCTGTCGGTCTTCATAACTCCAGCTGCATCTCGACGTGCAGAAGCTTCTGTATGAGTCTTACATGATCAGTACGTTTACGCAGACGTTATATTTTTACACTCATGTGTCCAAGCGGCCGGACGCGTGGGTGTGTCTGTATGAATGTTGCTTTAGCGCCACCCACACGCTGCACCACCCGTCACAAAGTCAGCGGCTTCACTCGCTGCTGTTAGCCGAAAAAAGCTTTTTTCTGTTCGCCACCAGAAAAATCACGTGAATCAGCGAATCAGCGAACACGGTGCTCCTGATGCTGAGCTGACCAAACCCTAACTCAAAGCTAAGGGGTCAGAGGTCGAGCCCCTGTTCTCTGAGGGTCATACCGTTAACACAAACCAAAGAGAGACCAACAAAAGTCTACAGCTGCCGTGTTACTAAGCCTCGTGAGGTTTGAGCTTCGTGACGACGCACTCACTACAAAACGTGCACGCGTCATATCCTCGCCGTCCGTCTGTGATCGCGTGAAAGCCGCTCGTTGAGCTCTCAAACTCCAACGAAGAGCGTTCATGTTGAGTCGAGAGCGCATTTGTTCTCGCCGCTCGTCACGTTTCGAGCTGCAATGGCGCTGGACATCGGCTCGCTCGCCTTTCACTTCAAAGAAAACGTCATTAGTCCATTTCCTGGACTACGCAGCGTCCACCTTCGCTTTCTTGACGGCTGCCACGACTCTTCATCATCTGCGGCGATCCTGTGATGGCGTACGTCACCTGATTTTGACTCAGACATACGCAGCCGTGTATGTTCGATTTATTCGTGCGTATGTAAAATACAAACATTTCATTGCTTTGGTCTCGCCAGCCGTACACGACCCGGAGGCCGAGGTTGCCCAACCCTGCTCTAGTGTATTTCCTAGTCCACAGCCAGCCAATCAGCACTGTTCTTCACTCTCATTGGTTGTTACCGAAGCTGCTTCAAATGGTAAATGGCCTGTATTTGTATAGCGCTTTTACTAGTCCCCTCTAGGGACCCCAAAGCGCTTTACACACCCAGTCATCCACCCATTCACACACTGGTGGAGGCAGCTACAGTTGTAGCCACAGCTGCCCTGGGGCAGACTGACAGAAGCCAGGCTGCCATATTGCGCCATCAGCCCTTCTGGCCAACACCAGTAGGCAACGGGTGAAGTGTCTTGCCCAAGGACACAACGACCGAGACTGTCCGAGCCGGGGCTCGAACCGGCAACCTTCCGATTACAAGACGAACTCCCAACTCTTGAGCCACGATCGCCCAACAGAGTAGAGCAGCGTTCCTGCCGTCAGTACAAGTGGCTGACTTTGATCAGTTTGATGGTGAAACATGTGTTTCACTGTGCTGGGAGCTCTGGTTTCTGATCCTTACAGTGGGTATTTAACTGGTTTCAGGTTAACTGGAGCAGGTAACCCAGCAGGTCTGACCAGTGTGATGATGACCATTTCTAGAGACAGAATGATGATGAGCGAAGCACTTCCTCAGTCCTGATCACACCTGAGAGTTTCCTTTAATCGCAAATTTAGGATCCGATGCGCTCGGGTGCGGTCTGCGTGCATCTACCACTGCGGGCAGTCTGTGGTCCGGGAACGCCCCGACAGACACCCCAGGCACTGTCAGTGGGGGTGTTCGTGCTGCATGCTGCAGGTGATGGCAGCTCGCTTAAAAAACCTTCCAGATGCATCGAAGTAAAAATGTTGAATCCTTGAAGGTCCCGGGTCGCAGGAAGCTCTGCGTCGAGCAGCAGACGAGAACACTGCGCTGAACACAACAGCTGGTCTGAAGTTTAGTGACGCGGACGTGTCGCTCGATGTCAGAAGAAGAGATTTCAATCTGAACAAATAACCAATCGTGGAGATCATCCGCTGGCGCTCTACTGTTCAGAACATCTGCAGCGATGCGGTTTCTCCACTTCACGGCCAAAAGCTCTCGACTATTAAAACTCTCAGAATAATGTTTTAATGCAGCTGGAAGATGATCCTGGTGTCACATGTCGGTGCAAAGACGACCCTTCATATCCCCTGACCTGTTTAAACTTTTAAAATTCCCGTCTCCCAAGACGCTTTGTTGGCTCTGTGCATGGGTCACGTTGGCCCCTCCCACACGCTCTTACTGTCTGCTGACATCATGACCCGGTGATGTCCAGCGGACTCTATTTTAGTTTACGGCTGACGTCAGAATCTAAACGGTGCCACCTGTAGGCTGAGAGCAGTATTACAGTCTTGTGACGTCATCCAGTAATAAATATGAACAGCAGGTGTGAAACAGTAAAAGTCTATTTTATAAAACTGACCTGTAATATAAACGATTTCATTATGAGCTTCATTTTTATAGAAGACGTGTAGCTGTCGTCCGTGACGTGAAACATACGATCAGCCTGTAAGATCCCACGCCGCCGCCGCCGCCGCTCAGCAGGATCGCCCGTCTGTCCGACCTGCGTCTCTGCTGACGTGTCCCTCGTGTGTTTTCCTGTCTGTGGCGAGGAAGGTGAACTGAAAGCAGTGTCTTTGTTTGTTAAAGGAAAGTGCCTGAAGCCTCCTCTTCATCCTGTCCTGATGTACGTTTCCCTCAATCATGTGTAAAGAATATAAGGTGAATTCATAAGTTTGTCTTTTTATATATAATTCACATTTGTACCTATGTAAAAAAACAAAAACACAAAAAGATTCTATATAAATCTATGTATCAGGTGTATGATGTACATTTTCAGTTCTATTTTTTTATTGTTTCTATTATGTGAGTGAGCTGAGGAGATGAATAAACACAAATGTCATCTGGAAATGAAAGGAAACCACTCGGATGGTCAGTCTGTGCGTCTGTCAGGTTGTGGGAGTGGCCTAAAGCATCAGCCTGTGCGTGAGCACGCTGTGAGCAGATGAACGCTTACAGTCAAGAAGTCCCCGAAAATCCTTTCGTACGGTTTCTCTGGGAACAGTTTCCGTGTGTGCAAACATCTTTCCTTTATGAAATATGAAAAACTTCCCACCTGACCACGTGAGATGTGCAGTAAAAATTCCTTTTAGCAGGAATATTGAAATGCTTCAGCTCCCCTCGGTCATCAGTTTTACACAAAAACATCAATTACAAATTCCTTTTAGCGAAGCTTGGGCTGCTCCTCAGGAGCGGAGCTCAGCTGAAGACACGGTTGAAGTTCCTGAAATATTCGGATGGACCAAATCCACGTGAGCTTCATTGGAAAGGCTCGGACAGTGTCCATAATATTCAGCTGATTCTGCAGGTGTCTGTGGGTTGGGTACTTTAGCATCTAGCTAGCCCTGCAGAAGAGGAGCGAGCATAAAGGCAACATGTGGCAGGTAATTTGAAATGTGGCGTTTCTACAAACATCACAAACTTTGTCTCAGTGTGTTGCAGCTAAAGGTCCAGCTGCTTATTTCACAGGGAGAGACCAGACAGAGCAAAGTTCACTCAGAGATGGACAAACATGAGAGAGGACAGGAGAGGAAGAGGAGAGCTTAGAGTTAAAGGAAGGACGCTCATTTAAAGCTCACGTGGAAGTTGTTGTGAAATCTGTACGTGTCACATTATGTTTGTTCATAAAGCTGCGGATAAACAAACTGAGGCAGAGTAACGGTTATTTAAAGGCTGCTGTGCAGGACGTCTGTACTGTTGCCAACCCCGCAGAAGTGTCAACAGCTCTAAGACTGAACATTCAAGAATATTTGTAGTTTATCCAAAAAATCCTTTTAGTTTTTTCTTTACAGAAGCCAGGTTTGTGTAAAAGTTTGTTCGTCCTCAGCTGAGGGAACTCGGTTACCATGGTAACCCCACCTGCTCTCTGACTCCTCCCCTCCTGCTGCACCTGCACCAGCTGACTGACCCTCAGAGTGGGCAGAACTTTTTAAAATCTCTGAAATCACAGCTGATCGTTTCTAATCATCCAGTCGACGATATACGAGGACTGATCAGTGATTGGTTATCAGCTCAGGATCATCACTGGAGGCTGAGCGCTCACCTGGATCACCTGGTCCTGGTTGTCCTGTCTTCATCTTTTTATGGATTTTGCATTTTTTGTGTTTGAAATAATCAGAGACAGGAAGTGACACAAAATTCAAAACCTTCAACTAGAGTGTAATAAAGACCAGGAACAGGACAGAGCTGAGGTACGGAGGTCTGAGAGTGCCACAGAAGCCTTTAGAGCTCAGAGTTTAAGGTCTTTGTGGAGGAAGATTACTTTCTATTCCATCTTTAAGAAAAACTTAAAAAGCAGAAAGAGTTTTTACTTTGCTGCAACTTAAATGTTTTCACCGTCTTGCAGCCGTTTGGCTGTGGGGACGTACGGATTTGGAGGGAACCTGCAGCAGCACCTGGATGTGCTCCTCCTCTCGTCCCCCAGTGTTCGTACACGCAGACTCTGTAGCAGAGGTTTGGGGCATCGAGCGCCCGTCCTGTTGGAGGCGCTGTCGCCTCGCTCAGTGATGGCACGCTGAGGTTTGCCGGATGTTCTTCTGACTCTGCGAGCGGTGTGCACGGCTGTAACCACAGGACCAGCAGACCAGGTTCAGCCTGTGGTGCCTGCTCCCGTCTCTGCCCTCGTGCAGGGCCTGAGGTACGTCTTGCCAGACATTTTATGAACAGGAAGCATTGTTAAAGCATTACGTGTGACACTTTATTTCGACAGGAACTTCCTGTTTATGACCCTTTAATAAAAACTGTAGTTTATGTGCGACATTTATGTTGTGTAGTGTAACACTGAGGGTCGCGGGAGCCTGCGTACGATACGTACGTGTGGTTTCTGACACTCGAGCTAACTTCAGACCCTCCGTCTGCTCGCACAGGAAGCTTCTTGAGATCTGATTGGTAACCAGGTGCTGCCCTCTAGCCTGCTCCAGTGCAGGTCACATGTGCAGCACCAGTTACCATGACAACGTTGAATGACATTAAGGTGGTTTTACCTTCATTTGTTTCTGGTTTAGTTTAAGCGGCCTGAAGCCTAATAAAGTGAGCGCTGGGCGTGCCCAGGTGTGAGGTCTGACAGGAAGTAAAGAAAGACAGCAGGAGCACGAGCAGTTATCAAAGATCTCCTTCATGGTTTAATATTTGAATTTGTGCCACAAAAACGTCACGTCCGCAGCCACAAATCACGTGCTGAGATTTCTACGTGCAGCGCGTCGCCGCCGCTGCTCTACTCTGCAGATCATACATGTATGTATAAATATGTACAGTTTGGAGCTTCTTCTTCAGCAGGGCTCTTCTCCGGGCGTGGTTGTGCTGTAGGTGGAGAAACATGGGCGAAGGAACCCGTCCAGATGCAGCACATGCTTATGGGCGCGTACAGGAATGTTAGGGGGGGGTGGAGTTCTCAGCCAACAACACGAGAGCGCCGAAGGCAAGAATGTGACGAGGGTCTGCGGCCTGAAGGCACGGCATTTTCAGGGCGGCCCTGTGAAGTTGGATCAGTGGGGGCGGGGCGGGGGCGGGGCATGCATGATGCTGGTTTAAGCATGTGCTTCACTGGGCGGGCCGAATAACTCGAGCTGTGAGAGGAGACGGGGGCGGGGCTTCACTGTTAAAAATGGGACACGTTGCTTTACTTTTAGGAAATTAGAAGAAAGCCCGGTGTGGGTGGGGGCGAGGGCGGGGTCTTTGACAAAGGGGTGGGGCCTGGTGGAGCTGCACACACAATTACAAACCACTCAGTCTCTCTCTCACTCGTGCTGTCTCATTCTCTCTCTCTCTCACACTCTGTGGTTGCCATGGTTACATTGAGACTCGGGGGAGGGGCGGGTTCGGCGTGTGGCGGTTTCGGGCCTCAGCAGCAGCCCCCAGACGAGGTGTTGACTGGCTTGCTCTGGATCTTGACGTTGGACTTCTCGGCGGCGCCGGCCGTGGCGCCCGGGCCCATCCGCTTCTTGATCTCGGCCGCCATGGTCATGAAGGCCTGCTCCACGTTGGTGGCGCTCTTGGCGCTCGTCTCCAAGAAGGGGATCCCCAGGTTATCTGCAAACTCCTACAGAGGGAGGAGGGGCACACTGTGAGTGGATCGCTTCACATCAAACACATATTTTTATATATTTTATTTATTGTTTATTTGTAAAATATGTGTACACACACACACACACACACACACACACACACACACACACACACACACACACAGAAAAATATTTAGTATACACATCCAGAAATGCATATACTATTATATATTGTACATATATTTATTAGTTTCAGATGTAGCCATTCTTGTATTTTGCACAACTCTGTTGCTTGTGAAGCTCGCACACAAGAATTTCCCTCACATGTGCTGTACCAATGTACCTGCACATGTGATGTGACAATAAAAGTGATTTGATTTGAAAAACAGCTGCAGTTCCTCTGACGTCCAGCAGAGGCTCCCGCAGTGACTCAGTCCCCTCAGACCCCATTTGCCCGTCGCACAGCTGGAACACGGGTTACTGCGGCTTTTAAACTGACGCGTTCTCAGGAAGTCGCAAAACCCGCAAACAGTTCAATTCATCAGACACAGATTCATGAGTCACAGGTGTAGAGCTCAGCAGCCACGAGTGGGACCACCGAGAGCTGAAGTGGGTCGCTCTCATGCTGCAGAGCCGTGTACAGGTGCAGGCGCCGTCTGAAGCGCGTACGTGCTGTTGTCTGTCTGTTTGGACCAAAGCTATACTTGATACTGTTTCTGTGCCAATCAAAAAACAGATGAATCGTCTGGTTCCTGGAGTAAGTGATCTGCTGCCAGCTCAGCATTTCCAACACCATCGTCGTGTTTGCGGAGGGAAGAAACGGTAAAAACAGCGTCTTCTAAGGACGGCGGTCGAGAGCGCTCGCTGCTTTCAAGCAAAAGCCAAACAACTCCACGCTTTCCTATTTGTGGAAAAATAAAAACCAATTTAAATCAATGATATGGCAACATGGCGCTTGGTTGTTTAGGAAGACTGGGAAGTTTTAAGAGTGACAGCGGCGAGAAGGAGCGAGCGAAAGAGAGTTTTAAGATGTGAGCGATTTGGCGTGTTTGGAGTGTGTAGTTCTGTTGTGTGTCAGAACAATGCTGAATGTCACCCTCAGGCCTGCAGGTATCAGGCTGTGACGTTCTCCTTTATCTTACAACGGACAGAAAGTAAAAATTAAAAATCATTTGTGTGACTTTGATGCAGAACAGCTGATTGTTCTGTAAATAGTTTGGAAAAACGCCTCGGCTGCAGTTTTAAGTAAATAGCAACAAACTGTTGTTTACAAAACGTGTGTATGGGTTTTAAAATGTACAATTTCTATTTGTACTTCAAGTTATGAAAATGATTCGTTAATGTTTGTGGTTGTTACAGTAAAATATAACTTTTTTCTGCTCTGATTTGATGTTTCCAGCCTGACCTTAGATCAGTTGTGCTGACTCCGTGTGTCCAAAGGAACCGTTTGTGCTGAAAACGGTGACAACAAACAAGGTGAAATGTGGAGGTCAAAGAGGTCAAATCCAAAGTAGTGACAAACGGCCGGGTTTACCCAGGGGCTGACGTGTGTCACGTGTGTGGAGTGTAACTGCGAGGAGGATCCGTGTTTTTTCTCCGTCACGCGCCGCCTTTGACATAAATATAACTCCATAATCTTCATTATCAGAGGTCAAAGGTGGAGGAACTCTCAGCACAGGCCTGATGGCACAGCGAGTGTCAGCGCAGCAGCTTCCTCCTCTTGTGCTGACTCTGCATCTGCATCCACTTACTCATGTTTTCTACTTCCTGACACGTGGCGACAGCGTGCTGATGGCTGACCCCAGAACAGTCCCTTCTATCCTAACTGACCTACGGACGCCGAGTGCTTCTGTCGCCCACTGATGGAAGACTGTGACCTCTTACCTTAGCTGTGGTGTAGTCCACGACCTTCTTCGTTGTGAGGTCACACTTGTTGCCTACTAGCAGCTTGTTGACGTTCTCGCTGGCGTAGCGGTCGATCTCCTGTAGCCACTGTTTGACGTTGTTGAAGGACTCCTGAGGACAGAGACGTGAACACAGAGCTTTTCACACTGCCGACAGCCGCCTGCAGGGGGCGGTGTTTACTCCACTCATTTCACAGTTTCATACACAATTATGCCAAATACCCAACAGACAGCCCCTCCCTGACCCCACCTCACTTCCTGCGTGTGTTCAGAGTGCGTGCATGCTCCTGTACATACGGTGCAGGCAGTAACCAATCCTCCTCCTCCCTGCACACCTTTGTGAATCTGTGTGTCTGACATTAAACAGCAAGTTTAACATTGGGTCTGTCCCGCATGATGGGAGCCGTCCAACAGAACAGAAACACGTCAGGTCGGCTGCTCGCTCAGCGAGGCTGCTGCAGGGCGTGTTCCTGTGTCAGGCTGCATTGTGTGTCTGAACTTGTCCGGCCGGTTTTCTCGCTGCTCTTCAGTCGCTGTGTTTGAGCAGCGAGCGAAGCTGAACATCTACTGGCCAATGAACACGAGATGGGAAGGGTCTGAAGACTGAACTTTCAAAATAAGAGCACTGGCCATTTTCCACTACGGAACAGATGAAATTAACAAAAATAATCAATATCAAGACAAGTGAGCAGGAAGTGCAAAAACGACATAAAACATCTAGATCCTGGCCCTCAGTTAGCTTCTGAACAAGGCTTTTATTTTGGTAAGCTGGACATGTGAGAAGCAGCTCATCCCTCGTTCAGGGTGCCCCCCCCCACCCTGCTCATCAATGACTGACTGGACCTGTTGGAGACTCACAGACGTCTCTGTCGCTGAAACCATCAGCAGCTTATGGAAAACATGCTGCTGATGAGCACTTCCTGCATCTGAGCAGATGTTACGGGTCAGAATCGAACTGTTTGTATTTCCTTCATCAGCGCCGCTAGTTGAGCTTCTGTTATTACCACCGAGCCTTCAGACTGTTTTTATCATGTGTTTGGACTGCGGGAGGGAGCCGGAGAACAAACACAGAATCCACGCAGGAAGCACCAGCTGGAGCCTTCCTGTTGTGAGGCGGCGGTGCTGACTGCCACAGATTAATATGTAGATCTTATAACCG
This sequence comes from Rhamphochromis longiceps, assembly GCF_057381845.1. Taxonomy (NCBI): domain Eukaryota; kingdom Metazoa; phylum Chordata; class Actinopteri; order Cichliformes; family Cichlidae; genus Rhamphochromis; species Rhamphochromis longiceps. The sequence continues at coordinate 46,054,493 of NC_140562.1, forward strand.
TGTATCAGAAAACATAACAAGCTTTAAAGTGAGTGAGTGCATGCTGAGTTTTAGGGCTGCTGTCAGGTACCGACACCGTGAGCAGCTGTCCCGGGTCATCAGCCACGTTGAGCCCTGCTGCACACCACACACGTCACGCTTTGAGCGCCGTCGGCACTCACCTGGTCCGTCACATCATAAACCACAATGATGCCGTGAGCTCCTCTGTAGTAACTGGACGTGATGGTGCGAAAGCGCTCCTGACCCGCCGTGTCCCACTGAGGAGGAAAAGCAGAGCGTCAGTCAGAGCAGAGTGACATCATCACCGCGTGTGACCAATCGTGTGCTTACAATCTGCAGCTTTATGGTCTTCCCGTCCAGCTCGATAGTCCTGATCTTGAAATCCACGCCAATGGTGCTGATGTAGCTCTCTGTGTACGTGTCATCCTGCTCTCACACACACACACACACACACACACACACACACACACACACACACACACACACACACACACACACACACAGGTGAATCTGTGCTACAAAATGCAGTTTACCATGACAACATTGTGTCAGAAACACTCACTGCAAACCGGAGCAGGAGACACGACTTTCCAACCCCAGAGTCCCCGATCAGGAGCAGTTTGAATAAATAGTCACTGTGAAGACAGAAAACATCATCATTACACACACGCGTCACACTGCTGCCGGTCTTTATGAGTGTGTGTTTGGTGTGCATGCTCCTTTAAAGAAAACAAGTCCAACAACACACAGCTGCTTCCGTGCTGGACTTTTACTGTGGGCGGGGCTTCTCACACACACACACACACACACACACACACACACACACACACACACACACGAAAGCACTTGAGGCAAGATAAGGTGTTCCTCGGGACTAACAGGTGTTTTTACCTGCAGACACTTTAGTGACACAGTTTGGAAGAACGTGTCTGAACAGACTTTGTTCAATTAACGATAACGAGTCAGATGTTGACTTTGATTAAAAACAAGGAGTGACATCATAATCATAATCAGTCATCAACATTAATACTCATATTATTCTGTTAATAATCTCCCATTATTACTACATTACCTGCTATAACACAGAATATTTAATTGTTCTGTTTTGACTTTATTTGTTACTCAAATATTTGATATGCTGACAGCAGAAGTCTGTTATTAAGTTATAAGCTGTATATATACACAGAAGCGACAATGATGATGTTTCAGCTGCAGTAACACAGGATGAACGAAGCCTGTGTGTGTGTGTCCTGTACCTCACACACACATGAACACAGCAGGAACGCTGAAACTCCTGTTCATACTTTAAGTAAACAGGCTTTGTGTATCTTAATGTGTGATAATGTTCAGCAGCCCTTTGACTTGACTAAACGATCAAAGTACTGTGGATTCTGGTTAAAGTACACCGTGGGGGCTAAACGCCCGATTGGTTAATCGATTATCTGATGGATCAGCTGTTCGTTGGTGTCAACTGCAATGAAGTAACAACATATTACCCAATAACGGGCAGACTTCCCGTTTGCGGCGCATACGTCACACCCAGCCCGGTTCGGGTTCACTGACGGAGCTGAAACCCGAACCCCGGGCCTGACACTGGAATCGAACCGAGTGAGCCGAGCCTGTGGGTCAATAACACACCCTGACCGTTAAGCTACGTAGCTGCTGTTAGCATGCTAGTGGCTAGCGTCTCTGACAAACTGTTAGCGAAATCGAAAAATCCGCCGGTTCAGGCGCACGGAGCCCGGACAACCGTGCCATTAGGCGGCCCTTTGGTGTTATATCTGAGCGCTGTCACTCGGTCTACGCTGCGTTCACAGCCCGTTAACGGAACTGAGAGACAAAGCAGTGGACGGTCATCTTCAGTCCGCCCGGCTAGCTTGCGCTTTCATTAGCTTAGCTTAGCATAGCTCCTCGGCTAATCTTCCAACTCCGCCGGAACGGTCACAGCCGACATCAAACTGACACTTACTATTCAGGATTCATCGTTGACTACAGGCTCAGAACCGTCACTGCGGTGGATTCAGCTGCAGGTCGTCGCGGATTAATCTGTAACTGGCCTCGCAGTGAAGAAAAAACACCGTTTTTTCTGATGGAGTGGCTAAACTGCCCGTCGCAGCCAGAACAGCATAATCGAATCAAATATGGCTGTCTCACTACCTACCCGGAAACGCCGCAGATTGGAATCATGAGTAATGTAGTTCTGTGAAGATGGGCGTTTACACGTCGTCAAGACACACAAACAAGATGACGTGTTATACTTAAAACGTATACATATATTTTTAACGTGCGCTATTATATTTTATTGGCAGTTTTTGCCAGGTATACGTTGCTGTGTTGATGTGTGATACATTCGTTCTTTAGACGACCCAGCCCTGGTGATGAGTGGCGAGACAAGCATGAGGATTTTGGGTGTAGTTTCCGTCTGAGTGAAGAACTCTGTAAAGATGTACATTTCTTGTTAGTTATCAGTTCATTTAGATTATGTTTGTCTGTATCAGGATGACCAACTTAATGTTCCCAGGGGGCCACATTAGACGGGGCTGATGTGGAGAGACACAGTAAAAAGCTGAACTCAGTTCTGCTCAATATTCTTTTAATCTGTTAAAGTGCTGCTGGATAGTGACACTGACACTTTACAACTATGTAATTACCATTTCTCAAAACAAAATAAAATTCGCAAAATTTCAGAGACTTTTAACTTGAACTGAAGTGTTTCTGTTCTTTTTCTTGTTCAGTGAGAGAAATCCTGAAAAAGTGCATTAAAGTCAGCTTCACTGTCACTGAGAGACTGTGTGTTGTTAAACTCGATCACTGACAATGTTTGTTCACATGTGAAGGTAGAGCCAAACAGAACCCGAATCTTCTGAGCATGTGTGAAAGAGTTCCTCTTTGAGAGAAGAATAAAGATCCAGTGCTGATGCTGACTGGACGTGCTGACAGCACCTACCTCCCTGAGTGCATTGCTGGCAGCACCTCATAATCTCAAACTCTTTGGTCATCACGCACACAGATGCATAACTGCTTTGTGTCACACGGGAACTGAGAGTCAAAGTAAAACGTCATTAATGTCACTGATAATTTAAAATCAGTGTCCTCATATGTAGAGCAGAGACTGGCATGTTCAGTAGGCCTGCCGAGTTCTTTCTTCATTATTATCAGGAAGTCCTAAAAACTCCCTGAAAGCCTTCAGCTGATCCAAAATGCTGCAGCAAGAGTCCTGACAGGGACTAGAAAGAGAGAGCAGATTTCTCCTGTTTTGGCTTCCTGTTAAATCCAGAATTCAAAATCCTGCTCCTCACATACAAGGTCTTAAATAATCAGGCCCCATCTTATCTTAATGACCTTGTAGTACCATATCACCCTATTAGAGCACTTCGCTCTCGCTCTGCAGGCCTACTTGTTGTTCCTAGAGTATTTAAAAGTAGAATGGGAGGCAGAGCCTTCAGTTTTCAGGCCCCTCTTCTGTGGAACCAGCTTCCAGTTTGGATTCAGGAGACAGACGGGATCATATAATTGTTGGTTTCTTCTCTGCATCATTTTCTTTACCTTACAGCATTGAGCACCTTGAGGAGACTGTTGTTGTGATTTGACATCTATAAATGAAACTGAATTGAGAAGTTGAATAAATCAGCTGCTTTTGTGCCTCTGGATCTGCCCCGAGCTGAACCCTTAAACAGCAACTTCACACCAAACAAACAGAGGAGGAGCACAAAGGAGGCGAGGCAGCAGCTTTTCTCTTAAATTAGTTTAATTTGTTGTGTACACTAAAAGTCAAATTTACACAGTGGTCTGAAAGAACCTGGGCATGCATGATAACCTCCCACAGGCTCTCCCACTGATTCCGTGTCCCATAGGAACTCCCCGTACATTTACAGTCCATAGTTTAACTGCACACAGTCTAAAGCCACAGTGAACTATGATTACATCCATTTCATCTTTACAATGTGCAAAATCCTCCAGGCTCGGCCGACAGTAGTATGAGCAACAGAAAACAGACCGATGGAAGCAGCCGTTGGTCCCTTCATTCCCCTTCGATGCGAGCGGCCTTCAGCTCGCCGACGCTCGAAACCGATCGTCCCGTTTTTAAACAAAGTAACAACCGGAACGTCTGATGGCAGACGCGCCGGCGTGAAGAACAAAAACAGACGAGCGAGGGTGTACAGGATTATTTTAAAAAGCTTCACGGAAAAAAAACAAACAGATTAAAACTGAAGGACGAACGAAGACGAGGGGACGAAACACTCGGCGGGATTCTGCAGGCAGTGTGGTTTCAAGTCCATAAATAGATTCAGATTTTATATATACGTATATAAATGTATGAATTCACAGAAACTTCCACTTCAGTTTGATTCAGCTTCCTTCAAGCTCCGCCCCCACACGTGTAAAATCAGCAGGAATCAAGGAGCCCATTTAAAAACAAAAAAAAAACAAAAACATTGAATCCCTGATTATTTACACACACGACAACAACACACACACACACCCGACACGGCCTGAACGCACAAATCCCACTTCCTGTCAGCTTTACCACGTGCTGCCCCTCCTCCACGCCGTGCCCCACCAAATAATGAGAAAAGCTTCACTTTATCCAGAGAAATAACTGAAAATCAACAAAAAGCTAACTTAATTAAAAAAAACAAGAGCTTGATAAAATGGGCGGGGCCAGCAGAGTGAGCAGGTGATGTCTGGAGGCGTGGCCGGGGCTTCAGTCTGGCGTGGCGTGTGACCCGAGCGGCGTCAGCGTGGCGGGAAACATCAGCACCTTGGCCTGCATGAAGGACAGGTCGGGCAGCGCCGCAATCACTTTGGCCGCCTCCTCGCTCAGATTCTCATCTTTCCTCGGCTTCCTGCCAAACAGGAAGTGACCAGTTTTTTAAACGCATGAACATAACATTTGTAGTTGATGACATCATCAGTGTGCCACTGACACAAACTGTTACAAACTGCACCCAGATCAGCTGAGTGTGAATGACCTGCATGTCTGACACACAGCAGCGTGCGCACACACACGCACGCACACACGCGCACACACACACACACACGCGCACACACACACACACACGCACGCACGCACGCGCACACACACACACACACACGCACACACGCGCACACACACACACACACACACGCGTGCGCGCACACGCACGCACACACAGGCCTGAGCTGTCAGGTGGACGTCTGCTGAATGTGGATCCACACCGGAGCGCTCACAGATTCACGCCAAAATTCACCACAGTACTTTAAATTGTTATTCCACTTATATTTAGCCATAGCCAATCATAGTTGAGCGTCAGCTGTGAGGTCATTCCTCAGGAGTTCCACCTGCAGCCGATCCTGATTTCATGCTTTCACAGGAAATTGGGGACAAACCAGAAGCGCTTTGACCTCTGACCTGGTGGAGGTGCTGGTCTTCTCCACGGTGGACATCAGGCGGGCGAAGGCGTCGGCCATGCGGCTCCCGGAGCTGCCCGAGTCCAGCTTGGCGGTGGTCAGTTCGAATAGCTCGGGGTCGACGCCTGAAATGCAGAAGAAAGATCAGGGAGGCGGAGCTTAAACTTCACCAACAATCCAACAGTGAGAAACTCGGAGGAGGCGAGCCGGGAGCTTCCTCCTCGGAGGTTCGCACCTGCACAAAAACGGTTGTGCTTGGCGTGATTAAAAGAGAAACTGAAGGACTGGAGCAGCTGTGAGGCGTGTCCGCCGCAGCGATCCGTTCTGAGATCAGCGTGTGCTTAAATGGTGAGCACCCGGCGGACCCGCCTCGCTTTCTGCTGCCTGCGGGACAGTCACATGACCTCATACCGACCTTCCTGTGCCGACCACCCCACACACCAGCATCAGTCAGGACATCATTCATGATTTTAAAAATCTGAGCTGGGAAGCAGTCACGTGACTAAAATGACATTAAAATTAGCACCAGGATCAAACCTCGGGATGGTCATGTGACCCGGTCAGGAAGCACGAGAGTGCGGTGAGTGAGAGGAGCAGATGGAGGTTAATTCAAAGGAGGAGGATGCTGGAGCTGACCTGGGATGGAGGGTGAGCTGCTGGAGCCTGAGTCCTCCACAGGACCAAAGAAGTCCAGGTTTAAGAGAGACGAGCCTCCGCTGGCTGCAGAGCCGGGCGAGCGAGGTTAACGCACACAGTCAGAGAGAGAGAGAGACACATGCAGCAGAGTCAGTGAGAGAAACCGGAGACGATCGTTTCCACATGCAGCAGATTTCTCACAGTCTGCACATGCTCAGTGCACCGCTTCACTGAAGCCCACGACGTTTGGACTGTAGCAGGTGGGAGGAGCATTTAGGACCGTGTTATCCAATCAGAGCACTTCGCTCTCACACTGCAGGCTTGTTGGTCCTAAAGTATTTAAAATTAGAATGGGAGGCGGAGCCTTCAGTTTTCCTCTGAAACCACAGCAGCTCCAGCCTGCTGAGTTACTGATGCTTCAGGGACTGCAAACCGCTCTGGAACCCTACGAGGTGACCTGAACACATACGCGCAGGTCAGGTGGCACACCGCCCCCGCAGAGCGATGACGCAGCACACACTGGTAGACCACACGTTATGAACACATGACACAGCAGCACAGCGCCGCAGTCAGCCTCTTATGGAGTTTTCAGACTTCAGCGAGCGTCACTGATGGCTGACGCAAGGAAGCGAATGAACTTTCAAAATAAGAGTGAGGGGACGGTTCACCAACAAAGACATGGCATCATTGGGCGCCCTCTGACATCTGTGACTGTGGGCCACAGCGACTCAGTCAGGAAACAGGAAGTGACTGATGGTTGTTTTATACACAGATCGCCTCCTGGTGTGTGATTGGCTGTGAAGTACAAACTGAAGCAGCTAACAGGAAACACTACAATAAATAGAGGAAGTGGAAGAAGAGAAGAGCTGTGAGCGGGAGGAGGAGGAGTCAGTGCGGCAGAGGCAGCGGGGTCACCTACCATCAAGCGGGTTGGTAAGGCCACTGCTGCTCCAGTCGAACTGGACGGGTGGGAGTGCCTCCTGCAGGAGGAGAGGCAGCAGGTCAGTCATGTACCAGGTGTGTGTGAGAATCATGTTTAAACACAAGGACACGCCCACACGTGGGAATGGTGTCAGGGTTAATTCCTCATGTTACATATGTCACAGCTGTTGTTCGCCCTCGTGACGGCGAGGACTTCACCTGTCATCGCTTGGAGGAAACGACGTCAAAAAGTCAAAAACAAAGATTCAAACTGTGGCAGTCAGCGTTTCTCACTATCAGCCAATCACATTGTATTTGAATCCTGCTCGGAGGTCACCTGTCGGCCCGCCTCCCCGTCTCACCTGGACCGAGTCTGTAGGACAGGAGCTTTTCTCAGGTACCAGCGGCGGCGCCTGCGCGATTGAGGCGATCATCTCTGCAGCAGAGACGGGCTTCACGGGCTCTTTGGTTGGCTCCAGCATCCCCTACACACACACACACACACACGCACGCACGCACGCACGCACGCACGCACGCACGCACGCACACACACACACACACACACAAACACACACACACACACACACACACACACACACACACCTCAAATGACAAACGCGTTTAAACAGCCTGCAGCGCTGCCTGGCGGCCTCCTCGTAGATGCATGGATGGTACAAATGTGAAAGTCTGTGATGTTTCATTTACTGCAGTCACGAGATTTTCAGAAAACTTGACCTCTGACTTTTAGGTCAAGGTATCAACTTCATCCTGCGTCACATCTGAAGTTCCCAAACGCACGTACCTGTCAGCGTTTCACAGCTAGAAATGAGAATAACTGATGTTCCTGCCGTAATGAAACTGTCTGTATCACCACTGTTCCTGTTCTCAAGTTCCCAAAACTTAAAGATCTTCATCTTGTCCTGAAATCAAGCAGGAAGCAGTTTTCTGTCCCCCTCCCTCCCCTGCTTACATCAGCTGATCAACAGCTGATCCTTCACAGTCACTGTGGAGCTGAGCGCTCATCTTTATTTACCTGCGGCTTTAATTTAGCTGTTAGTAACATCTTAAACGTGCTGCATGAGTAAACCTGACTTTATGTCGCTGTAAATAGAGTCTGTTGGATGCACTCACCAGGCCGGCGGCGTACATGGGCACGATGACCGGCTGCTTCTTCTGTCCTGTGAACAGCTGAAACATGGAAATCAGACCGATTAGGATTCAAACCTCGAGCGCAGCTGCCGCCTCAGCAGGAACGCCTTTAGTCATACCAACAAATGACCAGGAACCATCTTTTATCTACAGTCTATGTTGAAGAGTATCTGGGCGGGGCTAGGAGACGACGCATTCAGAGGGGAGCAGCGTGTACTCACGATGTTTCTGGTGTCGATGCCGAGGCAGCAGAGCAGTGCTTTGTTGCAGTGGGAGCCGCCCCACTGGTATCTGAGGCCGAACGCCTCGTGGATGTCCTGAAGCTGCGTCCACACGCCACCGTACACGGACCTGTGGCAGCCAATCAGACGCAGCGGAGTCAAAAACAGGGTTCATGAGTGGGAGCAGCTCTTAATGGAGCGGGTACGGAAACACCTATGGATCACTCATAACCAGGAGGTTCGCTGAGGAGACCCTCACCTCTTGCATGACGATTTCTTCTCCTCCCCCTCCTCAGCTCCGGGGCGTCTGTCCTCAGGAGGCTCCAGGACAGCCTTCAGGGACACCACCTGGTCCTCCAGCAGTCGGGTGGCGCTCTGAGGGAAGCTCACCTGGAACAGCTTCTCCACACGGCTGAACAGCGATGCCTGCAGAGAGATGGCAGCGTCAGACTCAACTTCACAGTCTGGGCCTGACTACAGTTAAAGGGGCGCTTCACCCTCAGGTGAAGGTGATGGTGCAAAGAGTCCAAAGGGCAGAGCTGCTGGTTCATATCTGCTTTAACTTCGTGCTGTACGAGCCCACAGTGAGACTGGCCTTATTCACACTGTCATACCAGTTTGCAGGTTTTTAATGGTTTCGTTGTTATTATGTAACGGCTGCTGTGGATTTAAGTCCCTCAGAAATGGACAATAAACATCTGTCTGTGCTGATAAACTGACAGTCTGAATGACTTCCCTGCAGACACTTCTCGCTGCTTTCAGTAGGGATGGGTACCGGTATCATGGCACCGGTTCTGTCATAAACAGCAGTAACCAGACCGTTTAAGCACCGTGTCAAAAGTACCGGTTTGGCACCGGTATCGGATAAAACCTAAACGATACCCATCCCTAGCTTTCAGTCTGTGTTGTGTTTACTGACTTTACATGTTTCTAATATTAAACTTTGATCACTTTGCTGCTGTTTAACTCACAGAGGGGTCGATAAACTCTGGGCCAACTTATCGAGCCGCTGTCACGTCGTGACTGGAATCCCCAGTCTTCCAGTTCCTTGGAATTCAATCAGCTGATTTGAGTTTGTGTGCCGGAGGAGGAAAATAGGGGCGGTCTGCGTGGACGTGGACACTACTTTGATTTTTATTGGACTAAAGGACGAGATAATGAAGAAACAACCGCATTATGCTGCTAACACAAGCACCTGCACAGACAGCATGCTAGTGCTAAGCTAGCCGAGAGCCCAGAGTGATGTTAAAGCTGAACTTCAACAGTCTACCTGTTCATGTTTCTACAGTAGAATCACCATGACGACCGTGCTGGTTTCCATCTTTGCTTTGTGTTCATACCTAAACACTAAGAGAACGATCACGCGTGTCATTAGCAACTACCAACCTGTATATTTTATTTATTGTTTACTCTATTTAATATGTAAAATACACACACACACGTAGAAAAACATATTTAGTACACACATCCAGTAATGCATACACTCTTATATTGTACATATATTTATTACCATCCTTATATTTTGCTTGTTTTATGTTATTGTATTTTTTGCACACCTCTGTCGCTTGTGAAGCTCGCACACAAGAATTTCACTCGCATGTGCTGTACCGTGTAGCTGCACACGTGATGTGACAATAAAGGTGATTTGATTTAGCGCAGAGCAGCGTGTTGGTGTGTGGGGCTGTGACCTCATGTTGTTAAACTGTGATGATGACATAGGGCTGCTCAATTAATCGAATCTTAATCTCGATTACGATCTGGGCTTTCAACGATCATTAAAAATGACTGAGCCGATTATCAGCCCCTCCCTCGTGCTTTACTCTCGCGCTGCTCCGTGTGGCAAATCGAGCGCACCGCTCTGCGTTTCGAACACGTGTCACAACAATTAAGAGGACCTGAGGGAAGCTCAAAAAGCTGAGCAGTTATTTGGAGAGGAGAGTGACTGCTGCTGGTTGAACAGAGGTAAAAAACTTCAGTGGTGTGGAAACATTATGGGTTCAGTCAGACGTGGATCAAGTAGACACAGTGTGTAAACTTTGCTACGGTGTCGTAGCTGCACCACAGAGCAACACTGCAAAGCTCACTAAACATAGATGTTTACATTTTTCATTTATTTCTTATATTGCAAACATTTGCACTGTTATCAGTATTTGCACACTATTTTATATTATTTTTTAAAGTCATTATTCAACACGTTGTTATTGTTAAATAAATATCGTCAAATAATCGAGATTATCATTTTTGCCATAATCGAGCCGCCCTATTATGACACAACGAGTTTCAGGACATTTTATGGAGAAATGCAGAAGTAATGAAGTAAAATACTGAGTTACTTTGAAGTACTCTGAGTAATTAATGACATTTCTTTGAGTAATGAGCCAACACTGAGGGAAATCCCTCCAACATGCACAAACATGTGACCCACAGCAGAAAGTCTTTGATACGCTGCCGAGTCTCAAACAGGAGCCAATGAGGAATCAATCAGTGATATTGATGATGGAATCAGAAACGCTAAATTCCTATCACTTCCTGTCCCTACAGGCGCATGATTCGAGATGTTGACCGACCTTCCCACCTGACCCAAACCTGCCATCCTTCATCATCATCAGTCTGAGTTCACCTGTGCACATCCACAGGAGCAGGTGAGTGAGCATGCTCAGAGTTTAGAAACAGCTCTACCTTCATCCGGAGGAACCTAATGACAGCGGTGCTAAAGCCTCACACGGATCCTCTTAAGGAGAACTTAACCCAAAAAGTTCCAGCTGCAAACTATTTTTTAAATTTGACAGATATTGCAGATCCTGGATGAAGACATCCTGGATACAGTGTACAAAGTACGTGGTGGCGGCGGTCTGCGGGCCCCTCCTACTGTGTTGTTCGCCTGCCAGCCACAGCAGAAAGTGCTGAAGCGACACGGAGCGCCGCGGGTCTGCAGCCTGTCTGAGCGCTTCATGCTCGGGTTTGTTTAACTCGGTGAACTCCGAGCCCAGAGTCGTATGTGTGGACGACACATCTGCACAGCGGAAGTGTGTGAGTCAGCTGGGTGTGAGCAGAGGAAGTGGAACAGATTTAAAGCTTTCACATTAACTTCCTGTTTGGGTTGTGGACAGCACATCGTTATCATGACCTTTAAGACAGGAAACGTGTAATCCTGCTCTAACTGAATCAGTGTGATGTCACAGGTTTCTGGAGTATCTCTGCATTTTAAACATGGGAAACAGAATCACGTCCCAGTCCTCCCAGTGTGCCCAGTGTCCCTTACCGGCTGACTGTCAGTGCTGCTGGGTTCTTCGCCGACCGCAGGTGCTTTACTCTCATGCCACTCCTCCTCCTGCTTCTCCTCTTCCACTCCTCTGCTATCTGCAGGAAGTGAGACGCTCGTCTCAGCGCTGAACGCCGCCCATGAAGCCCCCTCTTCCTCCTCCTGCTGCTGCTCCCCGAAGGCGCTCCACCCGGCGTCGCTCTCGCCGCCACCGGCCGAGCTGAAATTCCCAAAACTGTTGCTCACAGGGAAGTCGGCAAACTTTCCTCCCTCCTCCCCCTCGTTTTCACCCGAGTTAAATTTGGGGGAGTTGAAGTCGCCAAAGTCGTCGTCTTCTTCTGCGTTGTCCTTGGCGGTCGCAGCTTCCTGCACCAGAGCAGAACTCTGTAATCCGACCGGATCGTGCTGAACCTCCAACTGATCGAAGTCTGCGAAGCCTTGAGCGCCGAAAGAGCCGGCGTCTCCGAAGTCCCCGAAGTCTTCGTCGCCGTCTTCGGCCATCTGGCTGTCGTCAGCGGGTGTGGCGGATTCCCCCTGGAGTGGGGGCGAGGGCACCGAGCCCGTGGTGCTCACGTCGCCGTACTCCTCCAGAGCGTCGGTGGACAGTGGACGGCCAAACGACGTCTCCGTTTCGGTCTCCGTCTCGTTCCCGGAGCTCTTCTCATCCGATTGCCTCGCCTCGCTGTCTCCGGTTGTGTCGGGCAGGAGCTGCTTTTCACCGCAGCCGTCTACAGAACCGTTGCTGTCAGCTACATCCGCCCTGTTCACGGCGAACAGTTTGTCAGTGCAAACGGCCTCTGAGGCGCCACAATCTGCCGCCAAGGCCACATCCCTTTGTCGAGAGTCAGCATCCATGTGAGCACGCCGGTCCGGCGTCTCAGCGGGGACGCAGAGAGACTCTGAGCAGAATGCGTCGTTTTCAGTTCTGTTTGTGTCCCTGACATCGTCCTCTGAAGTCAGTCCCTGCTCTACATTATGGCTGACGCCCGGTGGACAGTGCGAGCTCGCCGTCTGGTCGAGGCGTCCGTCAGCATCGGAAAAAGCAGCAAAGTCTGCAAAGTTGTCCTCCGGGCCTCCGGCACTTCCCGTGTCCTCGGGGGACGTTCCTTTTATGCGATCATGGACAGAATTCTGGGAGGAAGGACTTCCCTGAACATCAAACCCGTTTGTGAGCACCTCGCCGCCGTTACAATCCGCGGTGTCGCTCGCAGTCAAGTCCACACAGCTGGCGAGGACCTTTTTCATCTCAGTTCTTTCTGAGGCACTCGCCAGCACGACACCGTTCGCCTTTGAGAGCTCATCACTGCGGCTGCGGGCGCCATTCGTGGAGCCATGGCTGAAGCCCACCACCCCTCTGCTGTTGATCAGCTCCGGCGGCGAAGTGGCGGTCAGAGCCTGCGTCTGGTTAAAAGTGGTCGGAGTGTCAAACTCTGAGAAGCTGATGCTGTTCGGGATGCCAGAGAAGGTGCCAAAATCTCCGAACTCATCGTCCTCTTCCTCAGCGCCGTCCTCCATGGGTGGCGGAGAGGAGGAGTACATGCGGATCACGTCTGGCTCCATGACTCTGCGGTGATCGAAGAATCCTCCGGGCTATACCTGAAAGAGCGAGAGAACGTCGTGAGCAGCGAATCACAGGACAAACATTCAAAAATAAGTAAAAAAACAGTAGCGCGCTTCATCCACGCGGCGAGGAGCCGAGCACGCCTCTCAGCAACACCGATGATCTCCAACGAGAGGCTCGAGTCACAGCTCATCGAGTAATACGAGCCCCGAGAGTGCAGACGGCGTCAAAGCGACGGCGAAACACACCGTCACAAACACATCATCGACAGAAATGAGGAAATGAAACCCCGCCCTCCTGCTCTGATGTCACTGCTGCGGGATCACATCATCACTGCAGCGTGAACATGAAAGCGTGTTGTTTGAATGAACACGATAGAAGTCGACAGGCGTGGACACAAACGCCTCTCACAACACGGAGCATCAACCTGATGTTCAGCACCGAGCTTTAAACAGGACTCTGACTCATCACTAATAATCTTATTTATTTATGTGATTAACAAAAATGATGATGTCAGAAACTATATGACTTTATTCTGCTGACATCACAGTTCTGATCACACACACAGCTTTCACAAATGTATAAGATAATAAAATTTTTGTCACTAAATAAAAACAAACACCATTTTTAAAGTAACCTGTCTCCTGTCTTACTTCTGATTTCAGCTGTGCGCTCTCTCTCTCGCCCTGTGACTCTGTGACCCCTGACACCTGGCGTGTGGGGGCCTGATGTCATTATTTCTTTTCATTAACTGTATTTGTGTGCTTGAATCACGTTTCCAAATCCTGATCTGAAGCGAGCACAGACCTCAGCTCTTTAAAATTTCACTGAGTTTGGACTGAAACAACCAGCCAGGTAAGGAAACACCTGAGTTTCTGATGAAGGTACCTTCCTGCAGCTCTGCAGGGGAAGTCCCTCTCGGGTTACCTGCTGGCCTGGACGGCCTGTGTTTGTGCTGTGACCGGCGGTGGGCGGAGCCTACCTGTGTTTGGTAGAGCTGAGCTGGACTTCAGGTATGCAGTCCTGAGAGACCAGTCAGGCGAGCGCGAGCCGTTTAACCCCTCAGACCCCACAAACGGTGACGTGTTAACGTCAGGGCAGGTAAACATGTTTAAGATGGGTTTACCTGCGCACTCAGCGGGGTCACCTTCAACAGGCGCTCAGCCTCCTGACAGTCGTTCTACACCTGACACTGTGAGCCCCCCCCCAGCAGTCTCACCTGTCTGACGTCAGCGCTTAAAGTGCAGCTAAAAAGCTAACGTAGCAGGCTCAGTAAACTCCCAGGTAGCTTAGCAGGCTAAACGACGGAGGGCTGAGAGTTTGTCCCGAGCAGAACCGACTTGTCTGAGCCCAGCCCGAGCCCGACAGGGAAGCTAGCAGGACAGCTCGGCGGCTAATAGCAGCCCGAGCTCGGCGGGACTAGCTCGGTCAGCTTGTGTGGAAAGCTGAAGCCAGCTTGATTACTATGCTGGTACTTTACCGGGCGGCTCTGCTGGCACACAGCGGCGGTACACAGATAAACACAGGCCGGGGACCCTTCAGGAACGAGTCGGTTTGACGTTAGCTGCTCCTGCTAACTGCGCAGCTAGCTTCACCAACGACAACAAGCCAAGAAGCAGCTGAGCTAGCATTAGCTTAGCTTAGCTCAGCGTTTCGTGTGACAACAACTGTCTCATCCCGAAGGAAAGAGCCGGGCTCACCGTCAGAGGCCGCCCGCTGGCGTCCATGGTTCGGTTCCACACGGGCTGTCGTCGGAGCGGGACGGCTGACTGTGAAGCCCGTGCTGAAGGTGGAGTCCGCCGGCTGCTGCTGCTGCCCTGCCTCACGATCACCCAGCATGCACCGCTGCGTTCTGCTGCTCCACAAACTTCCAGGTGGAACAGGTGGATGGATGTAACTGAGTACTCATACTCATGTACACCAGTTGGCCGCTTGTACTCGAGTATTCCTGAACCACGCCTCTCTCCCAGCACTTTTTAAAATCCAAACTTTATTTCTTTAAGTGGAAAGCGCTGTTACAAACTCCGCTGAGCAGACCTAAATATGAAAAATAATCGGACTGGGCACAAGTCCAAGCTGCCTCAGAGCAAGAGGAGGTCCACCTGGACAGGTGCACCTCTGTGGCAGAGCTGACGGAGAGAGACAGACAGATGGCCAGTTCACATTCACACCTTTAGTCAGTTTAGAGTCACCTGTTAACCCGACCCCACTGACTGTTTGGACTGTGGGCGAGAACCCACACAGGAAGCACCTGCAGAACAACAATATGTTGTGTGAATGCACCTTTCTAAAGTCCCTCCTCAGTGATTTAAAGCACACGTGTGTCTAATTATTCGAGACGGGAAAAGCGTCTCAACCATTAAATTCGAGCTGGTGTGGGCCCCGGGGTCTGGCATGAAATAAACCCGACACTTGGATAAAAGGAGGCTGAAGTGTTCGTATACTCAGCCCAGCTCCACACTGGCGTCTCCCACACTGCTCTTAACCTGCTTCTGCTCAGCTGTGCTGAGAATCGTAACAGCGATGGTTGGGACAGAACAGATTCGTCTGGATTTCAAATCTTCTCTGTTTTCAGTGATATAACTTTAGTAACAAGCACCTCATTCTTTTCTCTCTCTCTCTTTTGCCATGTTTTCCAGGTAACCTATATTTGACAACAGCTTGATAAAAAGAAATTCTGTTTTTGGTGTCACTCCAATATTTTTAGTGGCCACCCCTATGAAAACATTCTGGAGGCGCCCCTGGCCGTTCTGTCTGCTGACCAGCTCTGACGTTCAGGATTCGTGTTTGGACTGAACCTGCTCAGCAGAGCCACAGCTGACAGGTATCTGGGAGGTACCGTGTCTCTGCACACCTGAAAATAATGTGAGAAAACTCCAAAAAGCCCACTCTCTCAGTGTTTGGCTGTCAGGGTGTCAGGACGCAGTGTAAATAAAGCAGAATGCAAAGACTCACAAATCTCATGATATGTGATGTTTGATTCACAGAACACTGAAATCATATCGAATATTTATACATTTTCCTGTTTCATTTCATTTTGATGGCAGCAACTTTAAAGAAACAGCAGGAGGAACATTTATCAGGTGAGCTGTCAGCAGGTGGGTCACATGGTCGGGTGTAAACAGACCTCTCTTAAAACTGATCTGAGGTCAGACCCGCCCAGGCATGGACGCCGCGTCCTCTGGAGCGCTGCACAGAGTACTGACATCAGTGTGCTCTCCGCCTGTGCAACCACATTTTTAATATATAAAAGGAGTCAGTGTGTGTAGAGGTCAAAGGTCATGTCAAAGCTGGGAAAGGTTCTGAAATCATTTATCTTGGCAGCTTCGTTTGTGTGGTGGGGGTAGGCTTTAATCACAATCAGAAAACTTTATTGATCCCTGGGGGAAATTACTTTTCGTTACAGTGCTCCATTACAAACAAGCATTAACAGAGACAGACAAGACACTAACTAAGAATAGCACCATATATACAACCATATATATACATAAAAGTCACTTATTAATAAATAGCTGAAAAAGAACATGTGCAAGAAGGGTGTAGCTGTAGCAGCAAACAGTGTGTTAAGTGGATGCGTTGTACAGGGAGCCACAGGCAGGAATGATTTCCTGTGTCGTTCAGTGGTGCTTTTCAGTAATCTCAGTCTCTCACTGAACGAGCTCCTGTGACTGACCAACATGTCATGGAGTGGGTGGGAGGTGTTATCCAACATTGTCTTTATCTTGGACAGCATCCGCCTCTCCGACACCACCTTGAGGGAGTCCAGCTCCATCCCCACAACATTGCTGGCCTTACGGATCAGTTTATTAAGTCTGTTGGCATCTGCGACCCTCAGCCTGCTCCCCCAGCATGCAACAGCATAGAGGATCGCACTGGCCACCACAGACTCATAGAAAATCCTCAGCATTTTCTGGCAGATGTTGAAGGACCTCAGTCGCCTCAAAAAATAGAGACGACTCTGGCCCTTCCTGTAAAGTGCTGTGGTGTTTTTAGCCCAGTCCAGTTTATTGTCAATGTGTACTCCAAGGTATTTATAGTCCTCCACAATGTCAACACTGACCCCCTGGATTGAAACAGGGGTCAAGTGTTTCCTGGTCTTCCTGAAGTCCACGATCAGTTCCTTGGTCTTTGCCACGTTGAGCTGCAGATGATTCTGCTCACACCACGTGACAAAGGAGTCGACCACAGCCCGGTACTCTGTCTCATCATCCCTGCTGATGCATCCAACCACCGCAGAGTCATCAGAAAACTTCTGAAGATGGCAGGTCTCTGTGCAGTGGCTGAAGTCTGTGGTGTAGAGGGTGAAGAGGAAGGGGGAGAGGACAGTCCCCTGTGGTGCCCCTGTGTTGCTGATCACCTTGTCAGACACACACTGTGGGAGACGTACATATTGTGGTCTTCCTGTCAGGTAATCAACAATCCAACAATCTGCTGTGAGCCCTCCACCTGCTTCCTGTCAGACTCGGGCTAGCGTCATGAGCACTTTACTGTAAAAGGTAACATCAGTTATTTGCTTTTTAACATCTGCTTTTGGACCCAGCTGACTTTGTGCTGAAACAGAGACAGCTTCATGCTGTCACCAGCAATGATTTCATCTGCCTCTGTCTGCAGGAACTGATGTAGATTAACCACGTCTGGTCCTCCGGCCTCCGCGGCTGTAGCTCAGGGGGTGGAGCAGGTCATATCCTAATTGGAAGGTTGGCAATCCAGTAATAACATATATGTACACAGCTGTTATATTTTAATCTGACCGAGGCCAACAGATAAAAGTCTAACAGTATTTATTTAAGGGTTAATAATATTGTAGTTCCTGCAGCTCACCAGCAGAGGGCGGAGTCTGACGTTGATCTTGCTGTGAGAAACAGACATGTGATGATGTGGTTATAATAATGATAATAATAATAATATTGTAATTGTCTCTGTTCCATGTGAAGGGATTTTCCTTAAGCAGGAGAAATTATCTCCATGAAAAGGAACAGGTTCGGCCATCGCACAGTGGAACAAGTTCTCTTCTTAAAAAAAAAAGAAAAAGGGTTACCTTAAATGCATCATGTTTTTAATTTCGAAGTTCATAAGCATTTTCCTTTTCCATTTCACAATCAATTCTACCCCCAGGTCCAAAAATATAAATAGGAAAAATTCCCTAATATAATATTATTTATAAATACACCCGTCTAACGATTAATTGCATTAGTGCATGGAGGCAAGACCTCAGAGCATACTCCATAATGTATTGTACATTATTATATGTATGTTATATGTAGCGTGGTATTTTTCAATTATTTTATGTACCAACATCAAGAAGTCACAAGCAAAGAAAGACCACACCATGGTGCATGTTTAAACAAGGAGAGTTTACTGGTCAAAATTATTTATTAAACAAATAAAACACATTTTTTTAACCACCAAAAAATACACGTTCAAAGCAACACAACAGCGGCCCAATATCAGACAGAACTCCACTCTGTAGAGTGAGCAATCTTAATGAAGCAGTTGGTTTTATTTTGTGGATTCGAGCTGCTCTTCATATTTTTGGCCACCAGATGTCACCAGAGAGGACTGTGTTGAAAAGCTTCGAGTAATGAACCGTTTTTCAATACAAGCTTCAGAAAGCTTCTTCTGCCCATCACTAGTGTTATGTGACGGCTGTGTGCAGGCAGGAGTAGTAGTAGGAGGACCCAATGTGCAGACACTCGGAGACGCAAAGTGAACTCAAAACAGCTTTAATGCTGAACTCAAAAGGGTAACAAAACTGAGAATACAAAATACACCTACGCAGACAGAACACACAGCAAGATGAGGGTAGATCACAACACCAACAAACTGAAACACAGGGCTTAAATACACAGAGGGAGCAATCAGGGAGGGAAACAGCTGGGGCAAATCAGGCCTAACGAGACAAAGGAAGCAAAACCAGACACATTTACATGAGACACGGACTTTCAAAGTAAAACAGGAAACATAACACAGACTGAACTTACAGACAGACTCACAAGCAGGCACTGCAACAGAGGGAACAGAGACGTGAGACCAGGGCAGACGCGGGGATATAGCCGACAGGGGAGACAGCAACTAAGGATTACACAGAGACATAAACCATAAGAAAGAACTCTAACAAAGAAACCAAAGACTGGAAATGATAAATAATATAATAAACTCAAAAACCCGGGGTCAACGACCCAGGCATCCAAACAGTTTGTGGTCATTTGGAGATCAAGCTGAATTTACTGTATACTTCATATTCACCTTCCTATGTTGTGATTGGAGGATTCATTTTTGCTTTGACCTTTTAACAGATGTTCATTTGCCCCAAGACTTTTTGCTTGTCAGGTTATTTTTCTACAAGTGTACAATAATTATAAGGAATGACCAAATTCAATTACATTAGCCCTTTAATCATATTTGGGTTATGTGTCACCCTTTTTAATTGAGTAGTCCAAAATCAGTCGAATCCACAGTAATCTGTCATACAAAGTCAATATTTGAGAATCTACTCGTTGGGTTCAGGTAGGATCGTAAGGAGACTGGCAGTGGTAACTCACCTTAAAGAAGGAATATCCCTCCACTCAGAATGAGACACTGACAACAACTTAAAGGGAGAAAAGTGATTTGAGTGTATTCAACCTTTAAATGGTCCAAAACATAGACATGAACAAAACATTTAAATCATTTCAAACATGTAAATCTCAACAATGTACAACATATCACTTAAAGTGTCCATAAATGTATCAGGTAGGCTGTCCATTTCAGTTCAGTGCACTTAGTATTCAGGGTTCTTAGTAAGTGTTCAAGTTATTTGGATTGTCTTTGGTCACAGTTTTGCTTTTAGATGCATCAGTTTTTTGTGTTAAGTGGAATCAGATCTGACCCAAAAAGGAAAAAAGTAACAACATAAAGCGTCTTGAGATCGCAGAAAAAACGTTAATCCAAAAAAATTGCAAATCGTTGCATCCTACCACCCTCCAAGGGAACAGGTGGCCTTCAGATTGAGAACGTCCTTTCTAGGCACCTCCAGTGGCATCCAGTCCTTAGATGGCACCGCTCGGTCCTTGCAGCAGATTTCTATCACATAAAAAGAACAATGCCCCCCTGCACAGCTGCAGACGGGTTTGCCCTCCTCCACGGTTATTCTGCTGGCAGCTGTTTGGATATGGGGCAAATATAAACAATGAAGACAAAGTAAGTGGAGCTCATGAAGTGAATCTCATACACCATGCTCCTCCATAAAACTGAAAAGAAGAACAAAATGAGCCACTCGATTTAACTGTGCCCATAACGACTCAGGTCTTTGATTATGCACTGACCTGCCAGTGATAACACTCTGCCTGTTCAGTCCATGAAACGGCCACACCAGTGTTTCCTACTCCACGATCACATCTCTCTGGATGGTGTTCCAAAGTTCTGAACACCAACCGTGAACAGTGACGACCCTGTACAGCTGGAACTGATCCACGTCAGCTGTTTTAGACACGATGCGCTCCCAGGTTTATCAGCCACAGAGGGAGCACAGCAGGATGCTGGCACTCCTTCACAGAAGATCAGAGTGAGCGCACACGTGCACGCGACTGTGCACAAACACAGCAGACTCTGGAGACCTGTCAGGTGCTTCATCATCATCATCAGTCTGAGCTCACCTGAGATCCACAGCTGCAGGTATTCATCTCAAACACCTAGAGCACTAAACTCCACCAGCTTTAAACGTGATGGAGTTTAAAAGTTTGTCTTCGAAACAGGAACAACATTGGAAATAGGGGTGGGTTTTTATAATCGATTCATCGATTAAAATCGATTCTGGCTTGGATAACGTGAAATCGATTCATTAAAATCCTGAATCGATTTTTTTAATATAAATTTATTTTGCCCGAAATGCCAGAATCTCTGGTGACATCTCACAAAATTTCAAGAACCACCAAACAGTTAAGACAGTAAATGAGAGCAGGAACACGGATTCTGCACATAGACTTAAACACACAGCGCGACCCGCGGATCAGAATCAGTGAGATGTCGCCTTTCTCACGGTCGGGGCTGAAAGCCGACAGCTCGCTGATCCTGATGTTTCGGTGGGTCGGCGCTTTGTGTTCACGCCATTTATGCGCTGATTCTAAAGCTGTTAGTTTGAGCTCTCTCCAAACACTATTGACTGAACCAGCAGCAAAAGAAGATCCAAACTACGCTTCACATAAACATCGTCATGAATTCACTCTGACTTTTGCTGTTTTGCTTCCACCGCGATGCACAGCTCTCTCTCTCTCTGTACTTCAAGAACAGTTTCCCTTTCTTCATTATTCGCTTGCTTGTTACGCACCAGTCTACTGTTGTTTACAGGCTGTCGGCCGCTGTTTTTTTCCCTTTTACATACTTCCGAAAAGAAAACCTAATTTCTGCCGTTCAATACTGAACAAATTTAAACTTTCTAAAATTATGGAAAATGCAAAACGCTGTGTCTCTAATAAAACCGCTGCAACTCAGAGGTAACGTTCATGTGTTGATTCAAGGTTTTCTTTCGTTTTTGATGTGCTGCAGAATATTTGTATAAAATCCAGGCCAGGAAAAATCACCTTCATGTTTTTCTGTTTTATCTTCAGCTACTTTGACACAAAGGCCTCTGCTGTGACGCTCACACCTGTGATAAAGTCTTGTGTCAGCTTCCTTTTTATAGATACAAAAATATGTAAATGTACTGATCTGAATTATAATATTTCTGACTGTCAGAATTTCCCAGATTTAAATCGAATCGAATCGAATCGAATTGAATCGAATTAAATCGAATTAAATCGAATCGTGGATCGAATCGATTCGGGACCTTGTGAATCGGAATTGAATCGATTCTAGAAATCAGTGACGATACCCGGCCCTAATTGGAAACCATCCCGACTTTCATCCCGGGACATGTTTGTTATAATTTCTGGGAAAGCTGCTGAATGACAGCAGAGTAATAATTCCCAGGACGAAGAGAAACTTTCACCTAAACTGGAAGTTTGTTTTCTAATGAGCTGAGACGGCTGCTGCCCTCTGTGTGCCACATTTCAAACACTGACAGCAGTCCTGTTGTTCCTGTATTACCTGCAGAAATACAAGAGCCTACAAATCTTCTGTCTAACCACCTGATCGGCAGGTTTGAGGACAAACGTCTCCTGCCCCGCTGCCACCCCAGGATCTAGACAGACGGGTCCAGTCTTGCCCGGCTGATTCCCAGGAAAATGTTTGAGTTTAACACAGTCGTTGCAGGTTTGGCACCTTCTCCTGAAACTTTGCTCCAGGCTGTTGGCAGTTTTCACTGCGGGCTGTACTTATCTCGCTCCTTTAGTGGTTGCAGTTGCTTATTATGTGACACAAATGCGTCCCCTTTGGGTTTGAGTGGACAGGCTTCCAGGGCAAATGCATATATAAGCTTGTTTCCTGTTTTGTTGGAACAAGGAGCGCGGGATGAAACTAAGCCGTTTATCAGATCAACATGCATCAGAGGGGGTGACGCAGAAATCGATTGACAGATCAAATAATCACAGTTGGTGATGCTGCACTGACTCACACATTAACGTTTGTTAGTGGGAGTGTTTGAGTCCCGTGTGCTGTCGTGCTGATGATAACCGATCAGAGGGATTATTCTTTAATAAAAGGCGATGGTGAAATATTTGGCACCTGATGGAGGCGAAGGATCTGCTCCCATCAGCCACTCTGGATAAAAGTTTCTGACCTGTGTGGAGAATTTGACAGGAAACCAACTTGCTTTCTCTCAGTCCTGAGCTTTGATTGGCTCTTTGGCTGTGGAAACATTTCAGGCCCCTGTATGCACACCCGTAGCTGCAGCCAGATATGTTATATATTAAAGGAATGCCAGAGGCTGTAGGGGTGATGCAGTTCTGTGGAAGTGAGGCTGCAGGTAACCTTATCTACCTGACAAACACACCTGCCTGAATGTGTCTAAGGACAGTGCAGAGAGAGGCGGAGCCCAGATCCAAATCCTTCCAACGTTTTTCATATGAAATGTGTCAGCAGACTTTCAGCTCATAACAACCTCTCAGCCTTCAGAGGGACGTTTACCTGAGCGCACCTTTCTCAGGAACGCAGAATGACCAGAAGCCCTCGTCGCCGCTGACTTGACTCGCTGCGCCGCACAGAGAAAGAAGTTTACAGATCGCAGTGCCTGACCTCAGAACAGCCCACACCTCACCCGGCACCGAGCGTACCTGGAGGCAGAGGACGAGCTGCATGCGTCCGTCAGGTGTTTCTGCAAACACAGGTGAGTGCAGACGGCTGCGTTCACGAGTGCTGCTGACGCTCTCTGTATGCACTCGTCTGCATACAGCGGGCTCTGAGCGTAACCATCACTTTCATTCGTTTCCAGTTTTACTACAGCAGACTTCAGATGCATTAACAGTGTGTCCCAGAGCTGCTTTCTGCACACAAGTTAAAATAAATCTGGATTTCACGACGAATAACATCTACATGAAAAAGTTTATATATCAAACAATACTGAGGCAGAGCAGTAGGATGGAGGCCACACTTTTTCAATCCACCCTCATTAATGCTATTTAATCATTTATGAATCAACATGGCTCAGTATAACATAATCAGGCATATACAAGTCTACACACATAAAACAATGTAAGCTGCACCAACCCAGTAAAAAACGACATCTTTGACACGGCGCTGTGATGAGCGCTCCTCTCTGTACCTGTGACGATCATCTTCTTGTATTAGAGTTTAAATCGAGTCATGCTTGGACATTATTTTGCAGCACGTATGGTTATAGGAAACCTTTTTCTGCTCGTTTGCTGCATCTTTAGATTTAATGTAACCATCAGTGAAACCTTGCATCTGTTACTGGTGCTGTTCCACAAGATTGAAGAAGTTCTCGACTGAATAATTCAGTCGTTGTAATGAACTTTTGTAGCACCAAACAACAGCAAAGAATGCAAAGGGATGTTTGGTCTATCATCTGCTTCGCTGTGGAAAAAAAAGCTTTCAGACAGTTTGTATATGATTCATGTGAAACACTGCCACCAGGAATTTAATCTCATTCTGTGTAAGCTATAATCTCCCGGGAATCTGTATAGATTAAAGTCAGCATTCTCATATAGGGTTTATCATATATGGGCCAGACCAAGTAAACACAGACATGAGGTATTTCAAGGTAAAGATTAAAGACAGTGAATCAGGGTTGCAGTTAAGGTTTACAGTTTTATTACCTTCTCATAGTTTTGTGTTTCACTGTGAATTTCTTGTGGTTTTATTGGTTTTATTTCATGTCTCTGTATACCTTACACCAGCGGTCTCCAACCTTTTTTGCGCCACGGACCGGTTTATGCCCGACAATATTTTCATGGACCGGCCTTTAAGGTGTCGCGGATAAATACAACAAAATAAAACTAGTACCGGTACCGAAAAAAAGAAGATTTATTCATAACACACAGGAAAAGACCCAGGAATGAAACGATAAAAACGATAACAAAATAACGCTGAAAACTACATTTCACACCTGAGCCTCAACTCTCGCGGCCCGGTACCAAACGACTCACGGACCGGTACCGGTCCGAGGCCCGGGGGTTGGGGACCGCTGCCTTAGATGTATAAAGCTGCCGGGGATAACAGCAGCTCTAACTTCTGCCACACAAGTTCAACATAAACCTGCTCACTGAGCACAAATCCACTCTGGAAACTTCGACAGCTCTGACGGTCAGGCAGGGTGCGGCTCTGCAGGTGAGCCGCTGCTGCTGGGTGGTGCTGTGTGATATCAGACTGTCAGCACACATGAGTTACCAAGCAAGAAATTCACGATCATTTTATTCTTGTGAAGTGCATGAAAGAAAGCAGTTTACAAAGCTGCACCAATCAGTGAGAGGCAGAGGAAAGAGACTGCGTCAATGAGTGACACCAGAGCTGCTCCGTTTTAGCACTGAGCTGAAGCATGAAAAAGGATCACTGACACTCACTGACAATTACAGACACTCACTGACAATTACAGACACTCACTGACAATTACAGACACTCACTGACACAGACAATACAATACAATTCTATTTATGTAGCACATTTAAAAAACCACAGGTATGCCAAAGTGCTTCACAGAACGAGTTAGAGCAATAATAAATACAAATACAAAACACAAAATACAAATAAAATATACTAACAGGCGGGTGACATAACTAACCAATAATACACCAGGCATAGTAGGCACAACCCGAAAGGCTGAAGGTTAAAACATTATAAATATTAATAAAGCGAAAAAGATAACTTACAGTACACCAAAAATGTGGGCTGTAGGAGGCGGGAAAGCAAGGCTAAACAAATAAGTTTTTAATCAAGATTTAAAAGATTGAATTGAATCAGATGCCTTGAGGGAGGTTATTCCAGAGGTAGGATGCGACAGCGGCGAATGCGCGGTCACCTCTGGTCTTGAGCCGAGATCTAGGTCGCACCAGGAGCCTTTGGCCTGATCTAAGCGCTCTCCCAGGGATATAAAAGCTGAGGAGATCCCTAAGATAGCTGGGTGCGGTGCTATTTATGATTTTAAAAGTGAGCAATAAGATTTTAAAATCAATACGAAGTTTTATAGGGAGCCAGTGCAGGTCGGAAAGAGCTGGAGTAATAGACTCAAACCTGCCAGTTCCAGTTAAGAGACGCGCAGCTGCATTTTGAACGAGCTGCAGTTTGTGAACGAGGGCAGAATGGAGACCAGTGTAAAGGGAATTACAGTAATCTAATCTGGATGTAACAAAGGCATGGATACGTTTCTCCAGGTCCTTACATGGTATGTAGGGCTTGGCCTTAGAGATTAGACGTAGTTGATTGAACTCGATTTAACTACAGAGGACACATGTTTGTCCAACTTGAAGGAACTGTCCAAGACAACACCCAGGGTCCTCACAGTGTCAGAAAGGGAGTCAGCAAAGGGCCCAAAAATACCAGTTAGTTCAGCCCGAGAGGAGGGAGTATCAAAGACTACAATTTCAGTCTTCTTATCATTTAAAATGAGGGAATTGCTCAGTAGCCAGATTTTAACTTCATTCATACAATCGGAGAAGTGTTGCAACGACGACGTGACATCCTCAGCTAGTTCAAAATAGATTTGAATGTCATCCGCATAGAAGTGGAAAGAAATATTGTATTTATCAAAGATTCGGCCCAAGGGTAACAAGTATAAAGAGAACAGCATGGGACCCAGCACGGACCCCTGGGGGACACCAGAGGTAACAGGGGCAATGGAGGAGGAGCAGGTATCCATGGTGACAGAAAAGGACCTTTCTGAGAGATAGGATTTAAACCAGCTAAGGGCACTGCCCGTGATGCCCACCAGATGCTCAAGCCTCATTAAAAGGACATTATGGTCCACCAAATCAAAAGCAGAGGACAAATCAAGCAAAATTAACACCACAGGGCGCCCTGAGTCAGCAATTGAGAGAAGATCATTAAAGACTCTCAGTAATGCAGTTTCCGTGCTATGGTGTGGCTTAAACCCCGACTGAAAATTTTCCCCGATATTATTTGCAACCAAATAAGTTTGAAGTTGGGAGTGAACAATCTTCTCTAGGATTTTAGACAGAAACTGGAGTTTGGAAATAGGTCTAAAGTTAGCGAGGTCATTCTGATCAAGGGAGCTCTTTTTGAGTATAGGTTGCACTACAGCGTGTTTATAACAGTGACAGGTTAATTAATGATAAAACACAGGGCCCGATAATGTTAAACCCATCTTTAATAATGCGAGATGGAAGGATGTCATGAGCAGCGTTTGAGTTTTTAGGTGATCAGTTATACCCTTAAGAGTAGGGAGCGAAACTGGATCAAACTGATTGAGGTTAGAAGAGCATCGTAATGCTGGGGCCTGACTCATCACAGGGGGGTGTGAGACTCTTAGAGATAAGATTCTGCCTGTAAAATGAGTTAAAAGATTTTCACAACGGGCTAAGGAAGCCAATCTAGGCATTTCAGGACAAGGGTTGGACAATGAGTTAAAAGTCTTAAATAAAATATGTGGGTTGTGACTATTATCCGCAATGACACCCGACAGAAAAGCCGCTTTAGCCAACTTAGCAGATTTCTGAAATTCCAGGTGGGTTCTGCGAACGATATCAAAAGACACCTGGAGCCTATCTTTTTTCCACCGTCTCTCAGCTTGGTGGCAAACGCGTCGTAAAGCGCGTAGAGTCATTTAGCCACGGCTGAGAGCAGCTTCTAGGTTGTTTTACTTTCATAGAGGCCACAACGTCCAGTATAGAGGAGCAGGTAGAGAGAAAGGAGTTAGCAAAATCATCAACTGAAGAGGGTGTAGAACGATCAAAGTCAGGGAGAACAGATTTAGAGAAAGCAGCCAAAAATTCAGCCACAGTCCCAGGATTGATTATGCGCACAAGACGTCGAGGACCCTCAAAGCTCTGGTCCAATTTGCATAACTCAGCATCAAAGATGACTGAGAAATGATCGGAGATTCCAATGTTGCTGATGTCCCTGATACAAATGTCCAGTCTATAAGAAAAAATCAAATCAAGGGTATGTCCTTTAAGGTGGGTAGGTGCATTAACCCACTGGATAAGATTAAAAGAGTCAACTAAGGCTAGAAAATCCTTGGCAAACACATCATCTTTACAACAAATGTGAATGTTAAAATCGCCAGTGATAAGACCACTGCCAGTCCTCCACCCCTGCCCGAAGGTCTCGGTGAGCTAAAAAAGGCACAATTCGGAGGAAGGAGCTCTGAGAAAGGGAAAGACTCACCGGGACGAATCCAAGTTTCCGTCATGAATAGTAAATCCAGTCCTGTAGCAGTAAAAAAATAGCTCACAATAAAAGTCTTATTAGTCAGCGACCTAACATTTAATAGCGCCATCCGAGTCGAAGACGCCGAGTCGCAGTTGGAAGCACGTCTCGGGCGGCATAGGTTGCCATAACACATGCCGCCTTTAGGAGGCTTAATCCAACATGGAGCCGGCGAATAAACCACTGGGGCGACAGGGCGGGCCTGCAACTCAGCATAGCGAATCCATCGATGCCTAAACAATCTAAAGGTAAAGTGCTCCCAGAAAGTCGGGGGAAGGCGGAGAGCATCCACATCGACGTCAAAGCCAGCCGTGCCTTTAGGTAAGCCTTAATGCGGACACGGACACCACTCCGTTTACCCCTTTTCCTGTAGCGTCTCCTGTGCAAAGGAAGCGGAGATCATTCCTGAGAGGTGATCCGTCCGCAGCAGAGTGGTATCTCCTAAATTCCACCACGGGTCCGATCCATGGAAGTATGACCCCTAAGTATAGGGTGGCCGGAGACTTAGAAGAGTAAGCCGGTCATAAGTTAGCAATGCAGAGCCACCTGAATAGCATATTAGCAGAAAGGTAAGAAGCAGCAGAGAGCAGTGGAGACGGGCTGCCGAACACACTGGCGCCATCTTTTGATGGACAAACACTCACTGACAAATACAGACAATCACTGACAGTTAGTGGCAGTCACTGACACTGACACTCAGACAATTACAGACAATCACTGACAATTACAGACAATCACTGACAATCAGACATCTCATTCCATGTTTCCAGCCACAAAGTTCTAATGCTGTATTTGCATTATTTTCCAACGAGGCGCTCCATGAACTGATCTCAATTTAGACAAACAGAGAATCATAATAACCTGTTAATAAACTTTATTTGTATAAAGGGAACAGCTGATATTTTAAAGTCTGATTTCATGTTTGACAGGTAAACAGAGACCAATAAAGCAGTTGTACCACAAGAGCCTGCAGTACTATCTGACGTGATGACATCAGAGGACCTCTTAAACACTCTGGAAGATTTGGGAGATGAAGAGTTTGATAAATTCAAGTGGTTCCTGCAGCATGGTGATGTCCTTCGGGGGCGCCCTGCCATCAGAAAGAGCCGCCTGGAGACGTCAAAGCGACTGGAAACTGTGGACCTGATCATACAAACCTATGAACTCCAAGGAGCTTTGGAGGTGACCAAGGTGGTTTTAGAGAGAATTAACAGAAATGACCTGCTGCAGAGTTTTTCTGTCAGCAGCCCAACAACCGAAGGTCAGTCACAGGAAGAGACAAACACTGCTGTCTGAAAAGGTTCAACAAAGTGCAGGTTATATTCTTTTAATGCTCATAATGTCTGTTTGTCTATCAGTGCACATCAATGGTGGGAAGACTTCAAAGAAGAAAGGGGATGAAAATGATGGTGGGAAAACCGCAAAGAAGAAAGATGACGATAACAATGATGGGAAGACTTCGAAGAAAAAAGCAGATGATGAAGATGGTGGGAAGAGCCCAAAGAAGAAAGGGGACAATGACAGTGATGGGAAGACTTCAAAGGAAGAAGCGGATAATGAAGATGGTGGGAAGACTACGAAGAAGAAAGGAGATGACGGCAGTGTTGGGAAGGCTAAAAAGAAGAAAGGACTTTTCTCCTCTAAGACTCAGGCTCCTACTTCTGAGACTGATGGTAAAACTACTGTCAGGTTTGATAACGTGATGATTGGCTAATTAACAAATACTCAATATTTGTGATGTCGTTGCATTTCTAATCCAAATCTTTTACTGAATTTTAACTTTACAAAGGTTGGAGATAGGGATGGGCAGTAGAAACGATATAAATTTGGCCAACAGTAGAGATTTTGACTATAGTCAAAGGAGCTTGCAAAGAAAAGCGTCTGGACTTCTTTAAGTTGGTTGAAGATGTTTCACCTCTCATCCGAGAAGCTTCTTCAGTTCTAAGGTCAAATGGTGGAGAGTCCCAGATATAAACCTAGTGGGAGTTTCCCCCCACAGAGGGACAAAAGGACCCCCTGATGATCCTCTAATCGCCTGAGCCAAGGTGGGAAACTGGGTGTGGGTCCCAGACGCTTTTCTTTGCAAGCTCCTTTGACTACGATGACCTGGATGACTGAGAACCTTCACAGACATTTTGACTATACCGCTCTACTACGATAGCGCATGTTGATGGTGTCATCAAGCTGCCTGTTTTGGTCGAAAGCATTGCAGCGGCTGCAAACAATTCAATTCAATTCAATTTTATTTATATAGCGCCAAATCACAACAAAAGTCGCCTCAAGGCGCTTCATAGATACAGAGAAAGTAGCATAAACAGCATAAACTGGAAATTATGGCGGGCGACAGTAATAGCAAAGAGACGGAGCACTTTTGGAATATGGGGAAAGCCAAAAACTGCGCTTCCTCCACTTCCATACCATTGATTCATTAATGCTGAATTCTCTGCAGCTGCTCTATTCCCATGTTGTTGCAGTATATTAATGACTAACCTCGTATTGTGGATGGATTATCTCAGTTGTTCTCCTGACTGAGGTTTGGTCCGTTTACAGCATCCTGCCATGTGATTGCATTTGTCCCTAACCACCAGAAACCCTCATGTTAACTTTTATTGAGTGGAAAGAAGTTAGCGCTCATCCTCCAGCTTCACTGTGCTAATGCTATGCTAACGTAGCTGTTTTGCTAGCGATCACGTAGCACAACATTATATACCAGCTAGCCCAACTTCAGTAACCCTATAAACGTCACTGCTGTTTAGTTTTCTATCTTCATTTATGTTGGAAGTGATAGTAGAGCTGTACGTTTGAATTTGTTTTAGAAATCTCTCAGTCTGAACATGCTATATCATGTTTAGGTAACTAGCGAAACTAGCGAGCTAACTTCCTGCTAACTTCTAACTCTGTTAAATGTAATAAATTCTGTTTTCATGGATGCCTGGATGTTAAACTTAATTGTTACACCTGGTAAAGCAGCAACGCTGATCATTTTATTAAAGATGAAATAATTTAGACAGTTTTTAACTCTCAGTGACGCCACAGTGATCGTTTGACTTTGGGACCTGAACCTGACAGAGTTTAGGACCCAGATTACTCCGTGACACTCCTGACTACGGCAGCTGTAATGCTCCAACAATCCATCAAGCGATGCGGCTTCGTAGCTTAGCAAAGTCAGACTAAAACATTTTTGACAGATTTTTGAGCACCGTGTAGCACATAAAATCGGTTTGAGGTCAATAAGCACAACCAGAATTCATACATAAGGCGCTATGTCGATTTTTGAGAAAATTATAGGATTTTAAGTGCGCCTTATAGTGTGTAAAATACGTTATACAGAAGAAAAGAATATATCGCGATACATATTGTTACCGCACATGCTTCAAATTATACCATGATGTGGATTTTAGGTCATATCGCTCAGCCCTAGTTGGAGATTTCACTAGACTATTGTGTTTTAATCATTCTATATACTACCTAGCATACTTGCAGTTTACCTTGGACATAGCTTACTAGAGAAGATTTAAACTAAAGGTCAAAGTTCTAAACTGAAACTTTCACTTCAAAGCTTGGTAAACACAGCAGTAGTGTCTCTGTAGTTAGCTAAAACAATGAAGTTATTCACTCTTTTCTGCCATTTATGGGAGGATAACAACATGGGAAACTGAGCAAAGAAAACATGATTTGTAGTTATTCACCTCCCATATCAACCTAAGTGTATGAACACATTTTCTGCTGTTTGCCATAACCAAATCACTTAAATGACGTTATAAGAGTTTTTTCAAAATGTTATATAAAATTTTTTTTTCTCCATATTGGTAACAACTACTACCATCTGAAACCAAAAGAGTAGACTATTGTATACTTTCATTAGCACTAGTCTTTATATCACTGGTTTAAGGAATATTTTAAAATGTATAAAATTATAATAACTACAAACAGCTGAAACATCGTAATTTATGCCAGTAAACCTGATATGGGCTCGGGGCTGAATAATCCTCGATATCTTAATTATACACTTTACACTTTCGTTTTTTTATCCTTCATTTTTGACATAGATATGATGGTTCCAGTACCAGAGCCACATCCCATCACATTTTACCAGCAGATGCTTCAGTCAAATTTCCAGGATAAATTTTTGGGTGCAGAAGAAGAGTGGGCAAAAGACACACAGCATCTGGCTGATATCTACACAGAGCTGTACATCACAGCCAGGTGTGGCGCACATTTCCACACACAGCACGAGGTCCGAACGTTAGAAAAGGCATGGAAGCCAGCAGAAGCAGAGAAATCAATTCAACCCACAGACATGTTTGAGCATCCTTCTGGAGAATCCAAACCCATCAAAACAGTGATGACCAATGGAATCGCAGGAATTGGAAAAACTTTCCTTGTCCAGAAGTTTGTTTTGGACTGGGCTGAAAAAAGATCCAATCAAGATGTGCATCTGATTTTCCCCTTCACCTTCCGTCAGCTGAATCCTCTGAAGGGAGAAAAGTTCAGTTTGGCAGAGCTCATTCATGAATGCATCCCAGAAACTGTAGGCATCCCACAGGAGGCTCTTAATTACATCTTTACAGATGTTCAGTCATCAGGAATCACCAACTATGACAAGAGTAAATTCAAACTTCTGTTTGTGTTTGATGGGCTGGATGAGAGCCGCCTTCATCTCGACCTTCATTCTGAAGACATTCGCTCTGTCGATGTAACAAAGGCAACAGTAACAGATGTCCTGCTAAGAAAACTCATTAATGGAAAACTGTTATGCTCTGCTCGCATCTGGATAACCACACGGCCTGCTGAAGCCAATCAGATCCCCCAAGAGTTTATAAACAGCATCACAGAGGTCAGAGGGTTCACTGAGCCCCGGAAGGAGGAGTATTTCAGGAAGAGATTCAAAGATGAGGAACAGGCCAACAGGATTGTCTCCCACATCAAAACATCACGAAGTCTCCTAATCCTGTGTAACATCCCAGTCTTCTGCTGGATCACTGCAACAGTTCTGGAGGATGTGTTGAAAACCAGAGAGGGAGGAGAGCTGCCCAAGACTCTGACTGAGATGTACGCAGAGTTCCTGATGTTTCAGATTGATCGGACAAAAGAAAAGTATGGCCCAGAGAAGAGCATTCAATACATTAAGTCATTAGCAAAACTGGCCTTTGAGCAGCTGGAAAAGGGCAACCTGATCTTCTATGAGAAGGATCTGAGAGAGAGCAGCATTGACTTTGTCTCAGCATGTGGAGGAGTTTCCACAGAGATCTTTAAAGAGGAGCGAGGGAGGAAAGGGAAAGACAAGATGTTCAGCTTCGTCCATCTGAGTGTTCAGGATTTTCTGGCTGCTTTTTATGTGAAGATGTCTCTAATAAACAGCAACAAAAATGTGATGCCTTTACCACGAATGTCTCTGAAAAACCTTCGACTCCTTTTTAGCAAAACATCTTCGAAGAAGATCCACAGGATTTCCATTGACAGGGCCTTAAAGAGTCCAAATGGAAGCCTGGATTTGTTCCTTCGCTTCCTTCTGGGTCTTTCACTGCAGACCAACCAGGAGAAACTACAGAACTTGTTGATCAAGACGGACAGTAACCCACTGGCCAATCAGAAAACAGCCCAGTACATCAAGAAGAAGCTCAGTGAGAATCTGTCTCCAGAGAGAAGCATCAATCTGTTCCACTGTCTGAATGAGCTAAATGATTCTTCTCTAGTGGAGGAGATCCAACAGTCCCTGAGATCAGGAAGGCTCTCCACAGAAAAACTATCTCTTGCTCAGTGGTCAGCTCTGGTCTTCATCTTGCTGTCATCGGAAGAAGATTTGGGTGTGTTTGATCTGAAGAAATACTCAGTTTTTGCTTCAGAGGATGCTTTTCTGAGACTGCTACCAATAACGAAAGAAGCCAGCAAAGTTCTGTAGGTGGACAGATAATACGTAATACGTATGTAGGGGTTTTGTCAACCAATAACATTTTCAGTCTGTGTCATACTGATTTGTCTTACTGAATCATTTTAGTCGAGTAAACAAAAAATTGTATAGTTGTTGTTGTTGCTATTCTTGCTCCATGTGAAAGAGTATCACTTTGTTTCACTAACTCTCCTCCAGGCTGAGTGCATGCAATCTGTCAAAGAGAAGCTGTTCAGCTCTATCCTCAGCTCTTAGCTCTGAGCCATCCAGCATGCGAGAACTGGACCTGAGTAACAACGACCTGCACGATTCAGGAGTGAAGCTGTTGTCTATTGGGCTGGGGAGTCCAAGCTGTAGACTGGAGAAACTCAAGTAAGTCCAGATCATTCAACCCCCCACAATCACACGTGTAAGGACCGAAAGAACATTGCCTGTAAATTTCAATTAAACGTAAAGCATTACATTTTTTGTCTTATTTTTCTGTGTCAGCAAATGAATCTATATAAATTCCAGTGACGACATTATGCAGACAGTTAGAGCATCGTGGCTTTGTTCATTCTCCCCTCAAAGATAAGGCACATATAATCAGTTCAGTTTGTTTGCTTGTTAACAGTCTAGCATCCACAGTTTTCAAGTTATCATGTTTAAATTTCGTATGGTAGTAGATACCAATAACATCTCGAGCTGATTTCATTTTATATCTCTCTCTCTGTGCATACTCAGCCTGTCAGGCTGTATGATCTCAGGGAAGGGCTGTACTTCTCTAGCCACAGCTTTGAGAGCCAACCCCTACCATCTGAGTGAGCTGGACCTGAGCTACAACCATCCAGGAGACACCGCCACCAAGCTGCTTTCTGCTGGAGTGGAGCATCAACACTGGAAGCTTAAAATTCTCAGGCAAGAGATTAAAATGAGACTCACACAGTGTTTTTGTGTCACACTGGTGGGATTGGCTGGTTCACAGCTGCTAATAGCTACTGAAGGTTTAGTCTTTGGGAAGTCTTGGATTAAAGACAAATCCATGTTCAATTAGTCTGGTTATCAGACGATCTGAGACTTTATTCATTGTTTGTTAACATTTAATGTAACATCTGGGCGAGTGTGTCTTTGTTAAGTCTAAAAAGCGTCTTATACAAGGGCCCACCTGACTCGGAGTGAATGTCGTCATCAGACAATGAATGTGAGGCTGAGTGTGGACGTCAACTTTTTTGGACTACACAAAATCTTCAATGCAACACTAGAATGCACCACAAACAGAAACACACTTCAGAGTTATGACTGTCTGTGTGTGCAGCACAGATTACAGCTCATCTCAGTGGTGGATATGACTGAAGGTCGTGATTCATTAAAAAATCTTTCTGAAGTGTCATTCAGACTTTGTTTGTCATCCAGGCTGGAGCATGGTGGAGAGCAGAGGCTGAAACCTGGTTTGAAGAAATGTGAGTGTTTGTTCTCTTTGATTCATGAAGTCAGCATATGTTATAGCTTCAATCTGCAGGTTATTCTGAATTTGACTAAAGAGCCAGAACAATGAATCATTGTGATGTTTTTCTTCAGTCTTTTCATAAATCAGCAGACGTCGCATCAACTGATAATAATAATCAAATAATAATATTTATTTCTAAAGCACACTAAAAAACCAAGGGTATACCAAGGGGCTTGACAAAATAAGATAGGAAAAGGAGATGGGAGGGAAAAGAGAAAGAGAAAGGACCCGGCACATATTAAACATAAAACCATGACAATCATAATACATACAAGTATTTAACAAAGCATAACAGATAAAAATGTATCAACACACACACCAAATATTAGCTAGATGGAAAAGCAAGATTAAATAAATAAGTCTTTAACCGTGATTTAAACAATGGCATAGAGTCAGACGCCCGGATAGCAGCAGGAAGATTGTTCCATAGACTGAGGCAGCTACAGCAAACACACGGTCGCCCCGAGACTTCAGCCGAGAACACGGTTGCTCCAGAAGAAGTTGGGTAGCAGGAAATCTAAGTGCTCTGAAAGGAGCACTTAGATTTCCTGCTACCCGTCAAAAGGCGTGCCGCCGCATTCTGGACAGTCTGCAATCTAAGGAGAAGGGAGGAGGAAAGGCCAATGTAAAGAGAGTTGCAGTAGTCCAACCTGGAAGTCACGAATGCGTAAATACGTTTTTCCAGGTCATTGTGTGGAATATAGTGCTTAGCCTTAGAAATGAGGCACAGCTGATTAAAAGTAGACCTCACAACAGCAGACACTTGCTTGTCAAATTTAAACGAGCTATCCAGTAATATGCCCAAATTACTGGCATAATCAGAAGGGGAGCTAGCAAAAGGCATCAGAGCAGCACACAATTGGTCGCGGGGGATTTTACTATCGAACACCACGATCTCCGTTTTCTTTTCGTTCAGGACAAGAGAATTACTCTTGAACCAACCTTTAACCTCACGCATGCATTCAGGAAAATAGTGAAAAGACATAGCAAGATCGTCAGTAATCTCAAAATAAATCTGTATATCATCAGCATAGCAATGAAAGGCAATATTATACTTCTCAAAAATTGCTCCAAGGGGGAGCAGATATAATGAGAAGAGAACAGGGCCTCTCTTCTCATTATATACACCACAGCGTAAAGGTACTGAGGAAGATGAGAAGTTGCCCAAATTAACCGAAAAAGACCTGTCAGCGAGATAAAATTTAAACCAGTTAAGGGCAGTGCCTCTTTTACCCACAGTATGCTCAAGTCTTAATAGAAGAATGTTATGATCGACCATATCAAAAGCAGAGGGAAGGTCCAATAAAACCAGGACCACAGAGCGTCCAGAGTCAGTGCTTACAAGAAGGTCATTGAGAACTCTAAGCAAGGCCGTTTCAGTGCTGTGCCGCGGCTTAAAGGCAGACTGAAATTTCTCTGCAATGTTGTTCGTGTCTAAATATGCCTGAAGCTAAGAAAGAACTAGTCGCTCCAGGATCTTGGACAGAAACGGAAGCTTAGAGATCGGTCTATACTTCAAGAGATCATAACAATCAAGATTCTTTTTTTTTCAGAATAGGCTGGACTACAGCATGCTTAAAGGCCAGTGGGACAGATCCAGAGAGTAGAGAAAAATTCATTAAGAATAAAATGCTCAGTCCAATTACATCATAGCAGCCCTTAACAATGCGTGATGGGAGAATATCAAAGACAGCATTGGTGTTTTTCAGTTGATCGACCAGCTGCTTCAGAGTCGAAAGTAACACGGGCACGGCATACGGGGGTTGTGACCATAAGCCAGAAGGACTTTGGAAAGAAAAGATGCCTTAGCCATTTTAGCAGTTTGAAACTGTGAGCGGCTAGTCTGTAACATATCATAAGAGACCTGAAGTTTATCTTTTTTCCACTTTCTCTCATCACGGCGACAAACATGTCGTAAGGCATGCGTAGTATCGTTAAGCCAGCAATGAGAGTAGGTTCTAGGGCGCTTCATTTTAGTGGGAGCAACAGAATCAGGAATAGAAAAACAAAGAGATAACGGGATATTAGCACAACCATCAACCGAACAGAGAGAACAGTCGTCAGGTACAGCCAAATCAGGGGTAGATGAAAATAATGATAACAAAATATCAGCATAACCATCAGATGAGCGAACTGAGCAGCAGTCAGGTATCATGAATGCCAAAACTAAAAAAAGACACAGCAAACTTTAACACAGCTTCAGAGCTGAGTACACGTAGCAGACGAGAAGTAGCTACAGACTGCGGTCCAACGGCAGATAAGCCAATATCAAAAATAATTGGGAAATGATCTGAAATCCCATTTATATCCTTAATGCAGATATCCAGGCCATACGTAAAGACCAAGTCCAAAATATGGCCTTTAACGTGGGTTGGTTCATTTACCCACTGAAGGAGGTTAAAAGAGTCCATAAAAGCCAGAAAGTCTTAAGCAAGCAGGCCATCCTTACAACAGATGTGTATGTTCACCAAGAATAAGAACAGAGTCATATTTAAAAAGAACGGAACCCAAGAGATGAAACACTCGTCATATTTGGGTGGTCGGTAGACCAACACACACAGAGTGCTCGTGGAAGCAGTCATCTCCAATAACTGAGCTTCAAAGCTAGCAAAGTTAGGTGAGGAAGGTTACCGAACATTATATACGTCATATATAAAAACCGAGGCTAAACCACCTCCCCTACCAGAAAGCGTCGGTGAACTAAAATAGGCACAGTCCAAAGGAAGAAGTTCAGAGAAAGGGATGAGCTCACCAGGGCGAATCCAGGTTTCCATAAGGAATAAAACATCAAGGCTGTTAGTAGAGAAAAGGCATTTAAAACAAAGGTCTTTTATCAGCGACCTGACATTAAGCAATGCAATCCGTGGCCAGGGTAGTAAGTCACCTCTAGAAGCACGATGTGCTTAGATTGCTTCAACAAATCCCCGTTGGCGCAACGTTATCCAAATCCGAGCAGGAAAGCGTGTTGCAGAACGGGCAGAGGAGGCTTGATGATCAACTGGGTAAATCCAGCAATGATTAAGCAACTTAGCGTCAGAGCAGTCCAGGGAGAAAATGATGGCGTGTCCAGGTGAGCATGTACATGGTCCGTAATTCTGGCTCTGAGAAAGGCCCTGAGACGGACGCGACGGCCACTCCTTCTTCCCCGCTTCCTGTAGCGCTTCTTGTGGAGATTAGGGAGGAGAAGCTGAAGGACGAATCCAGTTGTGGTAGATTAGCGCTGCCCACACTCCAGCAGGGGTTGGCTCAAAACAAATGGAAAGAACGAAGATTTAAAAGTGTTTGCCTGTCATATGTAATCAGTGCACAACCACTAGATGAACATACGACTAGAAAAAAAATAATAAAAAACACAGTGCCGAGGTCAATAAGTGAAGGTAAAGGGAAAAGGGAGGGTAAAAAGTGGCGAGACAGACACATGGCAAGTCAAGCACACCGGCGCCATCTTAACTCAGCATGCAAATATGACAAATCGCTGCTGCTGTTTCTTCTCCGCTCTCTCAGATTTCTGCGAACTCACACTGGACACAAGCACAGCCAACAGAAACCTCAAGCTGTCCGACAACAACAGGAAAGTGACGGCACTGTCGACGCAGGAGCCTTACGCCCAGCACGCAGAGAGGTTTGACTTCTGCCTTCAACTGCTGTGCAAGCACGGTGTGACTGGTCGCTGTTACTGGGAGGTGGAGTGGAAAGGAGTGGTGGATATCGCAGTCAGTTACAGAGGAATCAGAAGGAGAGGAGACAGTATCGACTGCAAGTTTGGATGCAACGGTCAGTCGTGGAGTCTGATGTGCTCTGATGTTGATCACTACTCTGTGTGGCACAACAACACAGGGAAAGACATCTCCTCCTCCTCCTTCTCCTCTGTCTCTAACAGAGCAGGAGTGTATGTGGACTGGCCTGCGGGCACGCTGTCCTTCTACAGAATCTGCTCTGGCTCAAGGACCCTCCTCCACACCTTCCACACCACATTCACTGAACCCCTTTATCCTGGGTTTGGGTTCTGCACATTGTCGTTCGGTTCTTCTGTGTTTCTGAGTTCTCCGTAGAAACGAGAGTCTGGGCTTATGTCGAAAAGCGACTTGATGTTTGACTCACTGTGACGTGAAGTCAGCGCCTTTATGCTCCGGGTGGCTGAATATGTAGGCGTGTTCTTGTTATCGTACTTTCTCACTGACGTGTCTTTGAACTTGTGTGTGTTTTGCTATGTTTCTATGTTTTTGTAAATCAGGCCGCTGAAACGAGCCCACTGGGTTCATAAATAACTTAAATCTTCTGGACACAGCTGGTCGTTGTGCTCACGAGCAACACCACCGACCTAACCCCTAACCCCTAACCCTAACCCAAAATTATTGTCTGAAGGCAAAGAAAGATGCCCAACGGATTTACTTTGCCAAATGGACCATCCCAGCCTTGCTGAATTGGTCTATTTGATTGATCTTTGTTTTTATTGTTTATTTTATTTTCACTTGCTCCACACGGGACAGACGTGACTGGGGAAAGAAAGAGGGAAAGAAAAACAGCGGGGAAGAGGGACGGGGATAAAGGGCAAAAACCAAAAACGAGGTGGGGGGACAAGAAATACATATATGTCTTCGGAACCATGGTAACAGGGCACAGAATTGTTTCATATTCGGTAGAAGCTGCGGCAACTAAATTGTTGCCCTGAGGTTGAGCATGCAAAACCTCCAACCTCTAACCCTAACCCAGCTGACGGGACGCAACCTCTCACTGAGCAGCTTCTGTGTCATGTGAACACTGGAAATGTCCCGACAGGCTGTGTGTCAGTGAGCAGTGGACCCGAATGCAGGACTGGGAATCAGTTTTATTTCTGAACTTACAGGAACCAGGAATCAGACAGGAAACATCTGGGAACGCAGCTGAACAGAGACTCAGGATACGGAATAGAAATCAAAACCAAGAGCAGACTCAATACATCTCAGAATAATGAACGTGCTGTAAACACAGCGTCCCAGACTCAGGACCCTGCCGGGGAATGTTTTCAGTCCATCCTGATGAAACTCTGCAGGGGTGCAGGCCGGGCTCATTGTAGCGATCAACACGAGCTCTTCAAGGTCAGCTTTGTGACTCCTTGGTGTGGTCTCCTGTTTGAGTGTGGCCTGTGCTTTCCACACACACAGTGGAAATGCTACACCCATGTACTTTACTGCTGGGTAACTGTTACTACATGATAATAATTATAGATTTTGTACAGCACGAGTAACTGTCATTTCCTATAAATGTACTTTTCTTGTCTTTAGCTGTATTAGTTCAGTGTTACGCTTTAATTCCTGTTAACTGAAATGTTTTATTCAGACTTTGTTTAAGTTTACGGTGTGCTTATTATAAACATGCGTAGTCACCCATCATGGAGCTAGAAAATCAATAACTGGAATACAAACGACCGAAAACTGACCCAGGACCTGCCACTAATGGTCCACTAACATCTGGTGAGACCAGTAGCAGTTTTAGATACGGGCGGTTGCCCGGGGCGGCGTCGTGGTGGGGGGGGGGGGCATCACGGGCATCGGCAAAAAAAATATAAAAAATTGCTCGTACAAAAAATTGCTCGTACAAAATAAAACAACATAAAAACAAAACAACAAACACGAAAACACCAGACATCATGATACAGAGCCCTTTATTGTCATCTCCGCTACAGACAGTCCAGCATATAGAGAGACGAGACAACGAGGCTCCAGCTACAGCGGTGCAAGTAAATAAACTATGTATATAAGAGGAGTAAGAAAATAAATATACACTTTAGGACTCGGGGTAAAGGATCAATAACAATTTAAAGTTTACATTTTGATGATTTCAAGTCTCACACACAACCCGTGGAAAGGGGAGGGGCCTGCTGCTTCCAGATAGAGCACATTTCATTCATAATGTTGTAAATCCAATGCCAGAGGGAGTGTTCGCCCAGGGCACCAAACAGGCTAGGACCGCCACTGGGTGAGACAGCTGAGGACTTGATGGGGTTCATGCTGTGAAACCTATTCATCTGCACTGCACCTGCTCGCACACTAGAGGGCGCACAGTGTCCTGTGTGATGGACGCGGGCATGCAGCCCTGCAGCTGTTACCTCACACCTTCAAGCACTCACTGTTAATACAGAATAAAAACACGTTTTAAATCTCTAAGTCTGATTGTGATCATATGAAAGACTCCCCACAGCCTCCTCTTTGTGTGCTGAGGAGGTGAAAGGAGAACTCTGAGCAGGAAAGAAGAAATCTGTCTTTTTTTGCCCGAGGCCGATGCAGAGATCCTCGATGATGACGGTGACGTGTTGCATTCAGGGTACCTCGTACATAAAGCCTGAAACAGTTATTCTGTACGTTTTGTTTATATTTTTATTATTTCTTCAGCAGTTCTTATTAAGCAAGCGATAATCATTTATATGGGGCTTTTGCTTAAAGGAGTCACAAGCTGCCTACAGACCATAACAGCCTGTCTTATTTTATCCCGTTATTTTATTTTGAAATTTTCCTGTGTATCGTCAGTGCCTCCTGTCTTTGCTGCGTTTGTTCAGCTGCTGATATCATGAGCTGTATGGGACTGTGTGGTCGGGGTCATTTCATTTTATCTTCAAAAATCTACAATGTCTTATTGATAAGTGCTTCTGTTTTTATTGGATTATTGTATTCATAATGGAAAGTTAGCTTAAAGCTTAGAGCCAGAGAAGCTGATCCAAGGAGCTCGGCAAGAAAAGCGTCTCGACTTCTTTAACTTTCTTGAAGATGTTTCATCCGAGAAGCTTCTCCAGTTCTGAGACCAAATGGTGGAGAGCCCTAGTGGGAGCGTCAATGACCCACTATTGACCATGTGACTGTGAAAAAGGCTGTGGACCCTGCCCTCTGATCAGTGATGGTTGTTCACAGTGGACGTAGACGACCTATTTTATTTTTACAGTGAGTGGGGGTGATGCCAGAACAACATACCAAATCCAAGATATGTCCTTTAGAATGAGTGGAAAACCCAAAACGTTCCAGGCAGGATTTTGTCATTGTCCATATGAATATTGGAGTCACAAACAATTATCAGATTTGGAGAAAGTTCAGAGAAGTGAGTGAGAAGAGCAGCAAAGTCATTTTAAAACTCCTCATTTGGCTCAGGTAGCCGATAAACAGTACATATGATGGTGGGGGTAGATCCAGGGAGCTGTAATGCAATGTATTCAAATGAATGGGAGGGAGGGGCAGAGACAGGGAGAACTTTCCTTCCGGTGAATTATTCAATACATTGTTATTGTTAACCCTTTAAATCCCTGTAGAACCGGAACCGTGTAAGCTAGCACAATAATTTGTTTTGCATATGAAACCGGAGGAGTTGTACTTACATCTGATGCCATCAGCTTGTCCTCGGTCACGGTTTCCTTCCACATAAAGCTTTGCAAAAACTGCATAAAAAGCTCTTGCAGGAACAAAAACATAATATTCCAGAAACAGGCTTTGCCGATCCGATCAGCTGTTCGTAACACTTCCCACAATGAAAACGACGTCAACGCGAACTATCGCATGTCCGCCATTTCCTGTCCGAAACCGGAAGTGACGTCATTTTCGCGGAAAATGTAGTTTTTTACTTGTAGGCCTTAAAAGCCTATAGTGGTGTTTTTATAAGTCATGTTTGACTCTATACTTTTCTGAATAGTTTCTGGGATGCTTAGAACTCAGATTGCACTGCTGGAAATATTTTATTTTGATGCACCTGCTGTTTTCTTTGCAAATTTGCATCATAGGATTGTTTTTTGTTTTTCCTGCAGTATATAAAAATTGCTGTATCTCCAAAATAAAACTATGAAGACACTCAAAATAAATTTCCTGTGGTGGGAAACTATTTTTTGGAACTTTTTTGTATTTAAAGTTTTGAGGGATAAACCTCTTAAATTTCTCCAAGTAGAAATATATGTAAAAAAACAAAAACGATTTTCAATTTTTTTGTAGTTTATTGCACTTTTTTGTAATTAATGTAATTACTATGCACTTAATGCAGACATATTATTAAAATATGGGCTATAACAGTTGTATTGATGTATAGCAACTTGAAATGCTCCCAAAAATGGCTCCACAGCATGTTAATAAAATAATATAAGCTCTGGCGGACTTGGTTCTATGGTAGGTCTTATAGGGTTAAATAAGTATCGTCAAATAATCGAGATCTCAATTTCAGTGAAAATAATCGTGATTATCATTTTTGCCATAATTGAGCAGCCCTACTTCATGTTCAACCATGTTTCTGGTGGGTGGTGACGTTTGTACTGATCTTTGAGGGGTGGAGTCAGCAGACTGAAGCCACGCCCACCACCTGCACTGGAATCAAACACCATTGTTTTTAGGAGGTGAAATTGCTGACTGAAGTTTGCCATCAGAGCTCTTCTGTGCATCTTTTAACACTTTGGGAGGCGAGCAGCTTTTCCTTTTTTCCTCAAACAGTTACTGCAATGTGAAAGTTGGTCCTACAGTTTAAAAACCAATGAAAGATGGTTCTGTTTATAAAGCTGTCACTGGGTAGCTATGCTGGATAGAAAACTAGATTTTTTTTTTTTTATTGGAGGAAAATACACACATCCTTGTTTGAACCTACAGCGGTTCAATGAACTCGGGGCTGTTGTCATTAAATTGTTAGGATCTGAATGTGACAGATTTAAAGGGAAAACGGCAAGAACACAGAGGACGAGCGGAGGCGCTTCCAGCTGCTGAGCACCAATAACCAGGCACAGTGAGTTTGATGAGTTTGACTCTGCAGGCTGTCTGAAGGTCACACTGAGCCCACGTCACGTAAACTGTACGTACAGAAATACAGTTTAAATGGAGCACAGTAAACCTGCAGCAGCTCGACAGGAAACAGCTCAACTTTTAGCGACGTGTGTATAAAATGAACTTCACACACAGTTCGATGTCACGTTTATTTCTGACTTTGCTTTTGTGACAGTTCAGTCTGGTCAGCTCCAGTCTCAGCTGTCTCAAGCTTCCCTCCTCTCGTCTCCCGTCTCGCTAAAAAAGGGG
This sequence comes from Rhamphochromis longiceps, assembly GCF_057381845.1. NCBI lineage: Eukaryota > Metazoa > Chordata > Actinopteri > Cichliformes > Cichlidae > Rhamphochromis > Rhamphochromis longiceps. The sequence continues at coordinate 46,098,772 of NC_140562.1, forward strand.
GAAAGACTGTCATCAGGCCAAACGCCACCAGCTGTGTTCTCACCTGCCGCCCCAGCACCACCCCGTTGAGCTCACTGTGCCGCTCCTCCCCTGCAGCCGAGTCATGGACCACACCTCCGGCACAGTGTGGAAAAACTGCACAAAAATAAAATGTGTCTGGTGTCTATTTCAAAGCTCCCTGCCCATTCCTCCTCCTCCTGACCACCGTCTGCTTCTGAGTCCAGTAGTTCCTGACACCTGTGACCAAACCTTTGTGCCTGCATCAACCTCCGTCTTTGTGGACTTTAAAGAGAGAGGCTGGAGGTTGTGAGATACAGGTGGAGTGTTTGATGCACTGTGAGAATGTGACACACACACACACACACTTACACTTAAAAATAAAGGACAGAGGAATGTTAGCGGTGATAATCAGACGGCAGAGATAAACTCGGCCTCCTCAGTCCTGGGAAACAGTGCTTGAGTGCCGGGGTAGCCTCAGTGTCTGTCTGTCAGTGCTTTACTGGTGGTCTGCTTCATGCTGGGGAATCTGAGGTCAGGACAACAACATCCGGCTTTATCTCGTCCTCGGCCCCTCGCTTCATAAATGTCATAAACATGCTCTTTTAGCTCCTCCCCCTTTGAAACTACCTTCCACTTTGGCCAAATGTCTTCTGACTGGCTGACCACAAAAACAGGCCTGTCCAGCAAGTGGGTGGGGCTTCAGTATGTGAGATGACTATACAAAGACCCTCCCTCTGCATGACCTCATACAGATCAAAGGGTACAAAATAGTGCCTGAACCCGAGCATTCAGAGCAGCTGGATAATATCAATAATTAAAAAAATTAATATACCATCATTTTGTTGCATATGAATATTTATTTTTTTATTATTGATATTGAAAACTGAAAGTTGTGCTTGGGTTCTTGGTTTCACTGCAGTGTGTGACAATCCGTGCTGGCCAAGTTACTTTGAAAAAGTAATTAATTATAGTTACTAGTTACTTCTGTAAAAAAGTAACTGAGTTAGTAACTGAGTTACAAGATTCTAAAAGTAATTAATTACTTGAAAAGTAACTATTGTGTTACTTTAAAAAACACGTTTAACCCTCTGAGGTCCAGGGTGTAATCGGCCATTTTTAACCACTTCTGATGTTTCCTCCACGTTTCACCTTTAAAACTGTTTCCTTTGCCTTGTTTGGTCTCATCAGCACAGCCTCACGTGTCTGAATCTACAGTCGTGTTTTCATTTTGACTACTGTAGTAACACAACTGATCTAAAATCAGACAAAAAACATCAAATTCGAGTAGAAAAGTTTTTTTACTGTAACAACCACAAACATGTTCATTGAATCATATTTCATAACTTTAAATTATAAACGGCCAATTTTAAAATCATATGCACAAGTTTTCAAACAAAGTTATTTGCAGCCATTTACCTTTGACCCTTTTTTAAAATAACCATTTCAAACTATTTACAGAACAATCAGCTGTTCTTCAATAAGGTGCCACAAATTATTTGTGCCACTGCAAATATTTCTGTCCACTATAAAGGAAACATCACAGCCTGATGCCTGCAGGTCTGACAGCAGCAGGTGTGTCACTCCTGTTTCTACCTGGAGACAGCAGTCGCCTCATTGTTCTGACACACAACACAAAACTATGCACAACACTACACACTAAACACACAAGACAACACATTAACTACACACTCCAAACACGCTAAACGTCACAAATCTCTCACATCTCAAAACTCGCTCTCTCTCTCGCCGTCACTCCTAAATCTTCCCCCTCTTCGTAAACGTCATGTTGCTATATCACTTTTGATTGGTCGACATGGTGCATTTTTCCACCAACACGAACGGGCTGTTTTTTGTTTTGTTTTTTATTTTTAGCTCATAAGCAGAGAGTGCTCGCTGCGCTGTCCTTAGACAGTAAACGTGACCAAACTATTGAGGAAAAACGCAAGTATATATTGCTTGATTGATTGATTGAAAATACTTTATTCATCTCGAGGGAAATTAGGTTAAGGCTGCCAGCCGTGCCAGCGCCGTCTTACCTGTCCGACCATACATACATTACACAAACATCGCATGGGGCTGACAGGTCAGAGAGGCATAACAATGGAAAATGCACAACACGAGGAAAGACGAGGAGAAAAAAGACCCCCCCGGACTGAGCTCCAACGGGGAGATCAGTTTGACAACAGAAAAAACACCTCAGCACAGGAATCATCACATTTCACAACATGGAAGACATGAGCTTTGAAGGCGTTTGGAGGGGGTGTGTGTCTGTGTCAGTATACATGCATGTGTGTGTGTGTGTATGTGTGTGTGTGTGTGTGTGTGAGTGTGTGTGTGTGTGTGTGTGTGTGTGTGTGTGTGTGTGAGTGTGTGTGTGTGTGTGTGTGTGTGAGTGTGTGTGTGTGTGTGTGTGTCAGTATACATGCATGTGTCTGTATGTGTATGTGTGTGTGTGTGTGTGTGTGTGTGTGTGTGTGTGTGTGTGTGTGTGTGTGTGAGTGTGTGTGTGTGTCAGTATACATGCATGTGTCTGTATGTGTGTGTGTGTGTGTGTGTGTGAGTGTGTGTGTGTGAGTGTGTGTGTGTGTGTGTGTGTGTGTGAGTGTGTGTGTGTGTGTGTGTGTGTGTGTGTGTGAGTGTGTGTGTGTGTCTGTGTGTGTGTGTGTGTGTGTGCCATGTTCAACCGAGAGAGAGTGTCCCTTCACCCGGTTAAGCAAAAGTCAACACTCTTCGATCAGCGTGGGCGGCCTTGAAGGAGGGACAAAGACAACAATCCTGTTATCATGGAAGAATTTGTTGCCAGCTTCGACCTCGGCAGCCTTCAGCTGGTGCCAGTGGGATGGCCACATGAGTGAAGATGGTGAACGTTTGGGTTTAGTGCCAACAACTGCATCCAATTTTTACAGTTGGTCTAATGTCCGTCACAGGTCACCAGGTCTCTCAATTCCCGTTCTTCTCCAACATGTTATCCATATTGCTTTCAAAACATCGTCCATCATGCCGGCCAGCCTTATGGGATTTTGAACAGCTGTAGCTGCGTCCTGTGCTTCAATAAGCCGGCTCCAATCAGCCAGAACTCCGTTATCGTGGTTCTGAATTGGTAGATGTCGTTCAATGTCCTCCATCGAGAGTGTCGCCAGATTAGCATGACTCTGTTTTACATGGCCTATCAACACAATTTAAAAACTGGTATATGTCACCTTGTTGCTTTGTCTGTAAGTGGTCATGTGATTGTCTTACCACGACTCCTTTACTCTTGCTCAGTCAAACAGCAGCACTCATGCCATTGTTTTGCCCCCTGAGCTCCAGGTGTTGTGCTAGACACTGATCATCGGGCAGAAAGTGATCGCCGTCCGCGGGAGCGCGCAGCTGCTTAAAGCTGTAGCGCCCAGATTACTCCGTGCAACTGATATAAGGTGCGATAAGCTGAAGACAGCTTCAACCGTCTGTTGAAAAACAGTAACGCGACCGCACCGCATTATCTTGTTAGTAACGGTGACGGCGTTGCAACGATAGGAATAGTAATTAGTTAGATTACTCGTTACTGAAAAAACTAACGCCGTTATTCCCATCACTGGTGACCATCAACAGTTGTTAGCAGTTAGCTGTTAGTCGTAGTCGAGTGGCCGTTTATTTTACTTGAGTCTTTGAGTCTCTTCCTTCCTAATTATGTCCCTACATCTGCTTCAGGGCTGTCAAACCTCAGTCCTCGAGGGCCAGCATCCTGCTTGGCTTTGAGATATCCCTGCCCAACCTGATGCTGATTACCTGGATCAGGTGTGCTTTGCCAGTAAGAAGCTACAAGGGCAGGTTAGTTGGAAAACAAGCAGGACAGTGGCCCTCGAGGCCTGGAGTTCGACACCTGTGATCTGTTTTCTTACCACGTTAATTTCACCGTCCTCGTCTCTTCCTCACGCTGTTGTTGGGCTGTGGCCCCTCCTCCTGTGCTGCAGCAGCAGTCGTCTGAGCCTACGAGACTTGGTTGCTGGTTGTTTCTGGTTGTTGTGCTGGCTCAGGCTCAGCTGTCGCACTCACTACTCCCCACACTACACCAGCCTGCTGACACCTGAGCAAGCAGGTGAGCTTGTTGGTGTCAGACAGGTACGAAGAGAAGCGCTCCAAGCCAGATCCTGATACACCAACCCAGCACCTGTTGAGCAGAATGAAAAGATGAGCTCCAACACAGAACAGCAACCGTCGTCATTCTGCATCATCATTTGATGCTCTCAGAGCTGACTCAGTGAGGTCTCAGGGAGGGCCGCAGGCTTCTCTAAGATCTTAGCAGTAAGTGGCAACTTGGAGGTGGGTCTATAACTGCCAATCAGAGGAGGATCCAAATGTTCCTTTTTCAAAAGTGGGTGGATGACACCATTTTTGAAGCAGCTACTTTGCCAGAGGCCAGGAAACGACAGTGAGCACACTGGGGGTGATGCTCTGTGGGACATTTTTGATCTGCTGGTGTAGGTAACAGAGATGGTACCACTAAGCTCGCCAACTCAGGTAAAGTTACTGGTGTTGGACAACAGGCTGAACTGGTGTAGGACAGATACAGATAAATAAAAATAACACAGCGCTGGTCCGAAGTAAAAATGTCCTGAGAACAAGGTCCAGAGTGCCCTTTGGCGTGAGCTGAGCCAGATACATGCTGGTAAAAACGAAACGTGTCCATGACTCTCATAAAACTCCCAGCAGAGGTCAGAGCCATCATCAGTATGGACGTTAACATCCCAGCTATCATGAGCCTCAAACAGCACCTGCTCTCACCTGCTCTGAGCAGACACCTGAAAGTTTACCCACAATGCACCAGTGCTGGTTTCTGCTCTCTGATCCATGTCACTGATGCTGAGAGGAGGTCCGAGTTTCTGTAAACTTGCACTGATGCAGCGGAAAATAACAGAAAATGAGACGTGGTTCTGGGAGGGTCAGCTGACCCCCGTGTTTATCTCATGATTGGTCTGCACAGACACCAGAAGCACGAGTTTTACAGTTCACTCCTAAACCTTCATCGTTGAGACTGAACCGCAGCACGAGCATGTTGCTGCAGGAAATGATCACGATAATCACAGGAAGTGTTGCTCTGTGAATGCTTAAAGCTGAACTCTGTCCTCATAACCCCGCAGCAAGGGTTTCAATCTGCAGGTGAACCTGCACAGGTGTCAGCCTCAGTCACAAAAAGCATCTCGTTGTAATATTAAGAACTTACAATAAAATCAGAAGTTGTGCGAGGCTCGTCTGCTGTGAGGAACCGTGTTTAAAGGTGTGAGTGTGTCGCTCTCTGGATGCCTCCCTGTGAAGGTTGTGCAGATGTCATGTGTGGGGGTTTGGGGATGGGGGTGGGGGTGGCTGCGAGGCACTTGTCCCAGCATTCCTGCCTCTGTTAGCCGTTAGCGGTTATCTCCCCACGTGTCGGTGGTGACGAGGAGCTGCTGAATGGCCCCGGGCCCTGCAGAGCCTTGTATGGCCATGGCCCGCCAGCAGAAGGACGATAAGCAGCACGCAGGCAGCTACGCAGCCATGTTTAGTACGACATGTTTTTCTGTTAAATTTAGAGCAGTTATCGGACTCGGCTCTCCCTCCTGAGCGCACTCTCTTCTCCTGCTGCTGCTGTGTCAGGACCAGAGGTGAGTACCAGCTCAGAGAAGCACCACAGGCCGGGTTTACTCTGCGGCAGCTGGGCTTCTTCAGGTCATCGTCACGCCTCTGGGATGGAGTGATGTAATGCAGACGTAGGTGATGCTGTAGGGTAGCTGGTGTAATGTTGTGTGATTTTATAGGGTGTAATGGTGTGGTAATAGTATACAGCAGTACTGTGGCGTGTGAGGATTAGTACTGTTGTTGCTGGTACTTTGTACCACAAGTGAAGGACCAGAAGGACCAAAGCCTGCAGTTCCTCTGACATCCAGCGGAGGCAGCAGTGAGTCAGTCCTCATAGACTCCCATGTTAAACTTCCCATGCTTACAGCCTGATGCACCGATTGGTTGATCTCAGTAGATATTTCCATCCTTCACGCCACCTGTACGGCGGGAGGATGATTTCATAACTCGCCTGTTTAAATCTGACTAAATCGGAGCCAAACAGCTGTTTTTGGACACAGCTGATCTCTGATTGTAGCTCAGGTTCAACTCTCAGAGGGGAGGTCTGTGTGAGAGAGCTGAGACCAGAGAAGTACAGCTCGAGTACTTCTGGATAAGTTTTCACTGTAGCGGTGGTACAAGGAGAAACTCCTCCCAGCACTGATTGAAGTGAAGTAAAGGAGACGAGGCTGAGGTAACGGGGTGAATAAAATGCAGTTTGGTCCATAGATCAGTCTGATAAACGGCGGTTTCTTCCTGTTAAAAGGGAGTTTTTTCTTCCCACTGTCACCAAAGTGCTTGCTCATAGGGGATCATATGATTGTTGGGTTTTTCTCTGTATGGATTATTGTAGGGTCGACCTTACAATATAAAGCACCTTGAGGCGACTGTTGCTGTGGTTTGGCGCTGTGTAAATCAAACTGAATTGAAGTTTGCAGGAAGCAGAGGAGGACCAAATCAGTTTAGGATGAGACGTGAGGTGTGGACTCACCAAACTACAGATTCAGTAATCTGACCCCCGTTAAAGAGGAAACGTGAGAGCGGAGCTGCAGGAAACAGCCTGGCTCTGAATGAATTTGTTACACGTGATCTGATTTGCTGATTTCGTGTCCTCTTTGTTAACGTCACCCTGCGGGCGGCAGAGGGAGAGGAGGTGCTGAGGAGAGGACGGCGCTGCTCCGTCGGCTCTGTTGTTATTTCGGTGTTATCATCAGGTGGTGTTTCTGTTCCTCGTCTCCACGCCGTCTGACAGCCTCTCGCTGGTCCTCTGGAGGAGGTTTAGTGTCGGGGTTTCAGCTCTCTGTCAGATGAAAAGTCTTGTGCATTTGTCACCCTTCTGATTTTTTCTTCTTTTCCATCGTCCATCAGTGAGTTTGATCTTCACCTGAAACAGTTTGAGCCAAGGTAGGTTTCTGATTTTCTCCTGAGCAATCGTGCTCCAGCGTTTCAGCTGAGCTTGTGTTGCTGTTCATGTCACAGCAGGTCACAGCATCTCTCCCTGATCTAACTCTGACAGGGATGGTTTGGATTAATCGGTCTACGATTGTTCATTTTCGCACACCCATCCTTGTTTATTTATGTATATATATTTTTATTATAAATTAGCATTTTTGACCTGGACGCTGACACGCAGCAGTGTTTGTGATCAGTGTGTGTGAGCTGCAAACTTGGTTGGGTTATTAAAGATCATCGAATCATTTTAAAGATGTCCATTCAAATTTTATCTTTATTTAAAAAGCTTGAATATAAAAGAGACATAAACGAATTTAAAGGACTGTGTCACTTTAGTCATTTTTTGTCACTTGTTTTAACAGTTTGATGTCCTCCAGTAGTAGTTTTTCTCTTTTCCAGCAGGTTTGCGGCTCGCTGGTTGTCGTTTTCTCTTCGTAGCTTTGTCTTCTTTTATCACATTTCTGACAGCTTGTGTTGACGTTTTTCTTTCTTCTAAAGTGATTTGCAGTGTTCGTGGTACTTTTCTGTTTCTTTTTATTATATATATATATATATATATATATATATATATATATTTATTTTATTATATACTTTTGTACCTTTGATTTCCTGTCTCGCTCTCTTGCAACAGGTTAGTTTGCCTTTGTGTAATTGGGCTGCTTTGTGTCTTTTCATAGTCATACTGAGGTGTGAAATGTGACCTTGTAGGAACAACAGCCATGGTTGCTGTTGTCAGCTGTTATTGTAAGAGCAGCCTCTCATTAGACTTCAGTGTTGCTGGTGTAGGGTTGAAATAGGAGGAGCTGCTCTGTGGCTCCGCCCCATCTGCACTATCACATTCACACAAACACTTTTTTTCTACTCAAGTGCTTTCTCTCTAACAGCCACACTCTGAAGAATGCCTCAGAGAGCAACATGAGGTTCAGTGTCTTGCCCACAGATACCTTGGCATGGAGACAGGAGCAGGGATCAAACTGCCAACCTTTTGATTAGTACACAGCAAATCCAGCATGTCCAAATTAACACTGTCGGATTTGATTTCAACACTATTAAAGTGTCTATATGGGTCCACACCAGAGAGTGTTAATTTAACTCTTTTTGGAGAGTTGGTACGTTAACTCTGATTTAGTGTTAAACACCAAATCTGTCTGGAGTTGATAATTTAACACTTGGTGTTAAGAGTTTATATATTAACTCTCAAAGAGTATTTTAGTTTAACTACGTAAGAGTTATCTTCTAATTCATTCTAAAAAGCGGGAATTTTACTGTTCTGAACTCCTAGAAATTTCTTTTGGAAATAAACATTTGCTAAAAAGACGCAATGGTTTTTGAAAAACATTTATTCTGAACTGTGCACCAAGATTTCAAAACATTTTCTGAAAGATGTAACAGTGTACATGTTCTCACTTTCATTAGAATTTTGTTTATCAAAAGGTCTGACATGGTAAATGCAAATAACAGCATTCTCATCACTTATTTCTTCAATACAATATGCATGTCCTTCATTCATCCCTTTGTGGAACTTCAACGCACTTCTGCTCTCCCCCATATTCCATCTTCACAAGCATATCCTGTGTGGAGATTGAATAAAAATTAGTTGACACTAATTAATGGCACAAATAATCCAGTAAACAATTGCAGCACAGTAAAAAAAAAAGGAATCCTCTTTGAGCCACTACTTGTGTAAAGTATTTTCCCAAAAGACAAGGACACAGGCAACAGGTAATACTGAACTAAATGTAAAACCTCAACCTTTTTCATTTTTACCTAAACCGTGTGCACCAAACTCTGGAGGGATCTATGCTAACGTAGAATCCAGTCAGGACGTCTGCTACTGCTGTTTGCTCGTTTTTTTTTATGGGCGATCGTTTTCAGGCTTCAAGTAGCACCATTATACCAACATTTCACATTCTAGACATTGTTTTAGGTGTATTTGACCAAAAGTTTGACTGAAAATTCACATGCAAGCTTTTTTCAGTGCTGTGGTATTTGCCCGCAAACAATACCTTTCAGCTAGCTAAAACAGAATATTATGCTATCAGCGAGCAACATGGCTAATGCCTTTCACACAGCTTTGTCTCAACTCCAAAGAGCCACAGAAGTAAAAGCTCAGAATAATAATTGAAACAATCTTTGAAAAAATGACTTACCAAGCATGGCAAACAACTCGAATATGTAGAGCAAAATGTTCTGAAACGGCTTCACTTCAGCTTCGATTGGAGCCGTGCTGGGGGCGGAGTCTGTGAATTTACTCTGTTGGTGGTTAAAAGAATGTGACTCTACTTAGAGTAAAATTAACTCTACTTTTGCAAGAAGACTATTAACACCAAAACATTTAACACTTTTGAATTTGCTGTGTAGCTGACCTGATCTATTCAATTCAAATCACAACAACAGTCGGCTCAAGGTGCTTGATGTTGTAAGGTAGACCCTACAATAATACATACAGAGAAAAACCCAACAATCATATGACCCCCTATGAGCAAGCACTTTGGCGACAGTGGGAAGGTCACCTGGTCCAGCCCTAACTATATGCTTTAGCAAAAAGGAAAGTTTGAAGCCTAATCTTGAAAGTAGAGATAGTGTCTGTCTCCTGAATCCAAACTGGAAGCTGGTTCCACAGAAGAGGGGCCTGAAAACTGAAGGCTCTGCCTCCCATTCTACTTTTAAATACTCTAGGAACAACAAGTAGGCCTGCAGAGCGAGAGCGAAGTGCTCTAATAGGGTGATATGGTACTACAAGGTCATTAAGATAAGATGGGGCCTGATTATTTAAGACCTTGTATGTGAGGAGCAGGATTTTGAATTCTGGATTTAACAGGAAGCCAATGAAGAAGAAATCTGCTCTCTCTCCCTGTCAGTACTAGAAGGAGAGAGCAGATTTCTGAGCTACAGCCACCCCATATTGTTGAGCCTGCCAGAAGCATTTCATGTTTCACAAACCAAGCCCATCTCATGAGAACATGACTCATGTGTGGGTCAGGACAGACTTTAGCTTTCATACAGATGAGAGGACAGACTCTCCTTTTTTCACTGAAGCACTGCTGCTGCCAGTTTCACAGCCACTTTTAGAAGTAGAGCTAGTTTGAATGTGGAACAAGGCTTCAGCTCCAGCTCGGTTTTAAACATAATTAGGGAGAAACCAGAATAATGAGCACTCTCTCTGTATCTTACAGGTTTAAGGGAGCTGAAGCACCATGAGCCCAGCCAGGACCATGCCGATGTTCTTCACCTATAAGCTGATTTTCTTTCTGACCGTCATCTCAACTGAGTTTCCATATTCAGCAGCAGCGGGCTCTACTCTGACTCTCACCTCCAACCAGACAGCCACCAACCACAGCAAATGTGGTGGAAGCACCAACTGCATAGAGGGCGTTATCCTTCCTATGTGGAAGCCAGAAAACCCAGCCTTCACTGACCGCCTCGCCAGAGCAACCATATACTTCGTGGGGTTAGCGTACATGTTCTTAGGGGTCTCCATTATCGCCGATCGCTTCATGGCATCCATCGAAGTCATCACCTCCCAGGAGAGACGGATCACCATCAAGAAACCAAACGGTGAGAAGATCACGACGACTGTACGCATCTGGAATGAGACAGTGTCCAACCTGACCCTGATGGCACTGGGTTCATCCGCCCCAGAGATCCTCCTCTCAGTGGTGGAGGTTTGTGGGCACAACTTCAATGCCGGGGAGCTCGGTCCCAACACCATCGTAGGAAGCGCCGCCTTCAACATGTTCGTCATCATCGGGCTGTGTGTGTCTGTCATTCCTGAAGGAGAGACCAGAAAAGTGAAGCACTTGCGCGTGTTCTTCATCACCGCTGCCTGGAGCGTCTTTGCTTACACCTGGCTTTATCTGATCCTGGCTGTCTTTTCTCCAGGAGTTGTGGAAATATGGGAGGGGCTTCTCACGCTCTTCTTCTTCCCACTTTGCGTTGGATTGGCGTACATAGCGGATCGCAGACTTCTTTTCTACAAATACATGTACAAGCGATACAGGGCGGGGAAGCGGAAAGGAGTGATCATCGAAATGGAGGGAGAACCAGAACTTCCCTCAAAGGTTGACATTGAAATGGATGGAAAAATGCTCAACTCTCATGGAGAGGAGTTCACAGATGGAGAGGCAGGATTTGAAGGGAAGGAGCTGGATGAGGAGGAGGCCCGCAGGGAGGTGGCGAGGATCCTGAAGGAGCTGAAACAGAAACATCCGGAGAAGGAGATGGAGCAGCTGATGGAGCTTGCGAATTACCAAGTTTTAACCCAGCAACAGAAGAGTCGAGCTTTCTACCGCTGCCAAGCGACCAGAATCATGACAGGAGCGGGTAACGTCCTGAAGAAGCATGCCGCTGACCAAGCCAAGAGAGCCACCCATGATATCTTCTCTGAGGTGTCGGTGAACGACTTCTCTTCCAAAGTGATCTTCGACCCTGGTACCTACCAGTGTTTGGAGAACTGCGGCAGCGTGGCACTGAATGTGGTTCGACGTGGCGGAGACCTGACCAGCACGGTCTCCGTGGATTACCGGACAGAAGACGGCACCGCCAACGCCGGCTCAGATTATCAGTTCACAGAAGGAACAGTTGTGTTCAAACCCGGTGAGACGGAAAAAGAAATCCGCATCGATATTATCGATGACGACATCTTTGAAGAAGACGAGCACTTCCTGGTTCACCTAAGCAACGTCAGAGTTACAGCTGAGGGTTCGAACAGTCACGAGGCAAACCACGTGGACACCCTCGCAGGTCTGGGTTTGCCCTGCACGGCCACCGTTACCATATTTGATGATGACCACGCCGGGATCTTTACGTTCGAGGAGCCAGTGATGACCGTGAGCGAGAGCGTCGGGGTGATGGAGGTCAAGGTGATCCGGACCTCAGGAGCACGCGGCGTTGTGGTAGTGCCCTACAAAACGATACAGGGGTCCGCTAAAGGAGGCGGCGAGGACTTTGAGGATACACACGGAGTTCTGGAGTTTGAGAACGATGAGATTTCGTAAGTACGAATCCTCTTTAACGATCTGAAACAACTTTAGCTCCACAGGTGTTATAGTAACAGTATCTTACATGCTAATCGCTTCGCACCCACCAGTGTTTTGGCTCCTCCTCCAGGACTAGAGTTAGGGTTTGAGTTCAGTCATGTTTGGATTAGTTCATGGATCAGCTTTTTAAGGAGAATTGCATTTCTTTGTGACCTAACATTTTCTACTGTCTGTTTGGCATGTGGCTGAAACAAAACCGAACATGTTAAGAGGTTAGCCCTTACACCATCACGTGGCAGGCCTGGCTTCTCTTACATGGTTTCTTATTAATCCTAAAATATAAATGGATTTACGTACGGATCACTCTGTAGATTTCAAACCTTTCCAGATTATTCTAATGAACAGGCATGGGAATTTTTTCATCACCTCTTTAAACTGTACACGACGCAGACAATAGTTTCAACATCAGAAGCATCACTTCCATCGAGTTTAATCACTCGACACCTGAAGCACCATCAGATGCTGCTGACACTAAACAAGAGTCAGAGAACTCAAATTTGTCAGTGTGTGAATGTGAGAGTGAATGATTAGTGGTATTGTAAAGCGCTTTGGGTGCCTTGAAAGGCGCTATATAAATCCACTCCATTATTATTCAGCTTCTGCTTCCACGTCACACATAGCTGGTCCTGATCTTTAAAGGTAATTAATCCACAACTTTAATGAATGAATCCACAATCCTCATGTAGAATTAAGACGCACACACACACACACAGACACACACACAGACACACACACACACACACACAGACACACACACACACACACACACACACACACATGTGCACGCACACACACACACACACACACACACACACACACACACACACACACACACATGTGCGCACACACACACACACATGTGCGCGCGCACACACACACACACACACACAGACAGACACACACACACACAGACACACACACACACACACACACACACACACACACAGACACACACACACACACACACACACTCACATGTGCACGCACACACACACACACACACACACAGACAGACAGACACACACACACACAGACACACACACACACACACACACACACACACACACAGACAGACACACAGACACACACACACACACAGACACACACACACACACACACACACACACAGACACACACACAGACACACACAGACACACACACACACACACACACACACAGGTTGCTGGTGGTGTGGAGCCACACGGCGGGGCCAGCCGCCGTGCATAAATATAAAGCCACAAGTTAAGAAAACTACATCAAACATTTGGGGCACACCATGTGTAGAAGTAATCTAACTACTGTGTTTAGGTAGAGTAATCCTAGTGACCACTCAGGGTGCTGAGGTCGTAGGTCACGATGAAAACGAGCGAAATGCCTCACAGCTCTTGTATCCCGGTCTGAGTGTAACTCCGCCTCCACACAGTCACGTGACTTGTGTCTTCAGCCTTACATGCCTGGCATAGTGGCTGCAGGTCGCCTCTTTCCACGTCTCAAATGAAAACATTTATATCCGCGAAAGGAAGAGGACGGCGTGCTGGAATGGAGACGCTGCCTCGCTCGTCCTGTGTTTGAGTTTATTAATGAGGACGCTGGCAGCGCTGCGGCCGCAGCCTTATATAGACCGATGGAGTTATCGCAGCAGAGGCAGGATCTCCAAGCTCCACGGCACGTCCTGTTTTAGGCTGCGTTCAGTCACCCGGGAGACAGATGGCTGCAGGCGGGTCGTTTATAGTCAGTTTATTAGGCGCACCGTCAGTCTGCACGCCTCCCCGTCAGCACTGTGTGTGCTGCTCAGTGAGTTTGAAGGAAAGTCCTCCAGTGACAGAAGCAGGACAAGCCGCACAGCTTGCATCCATCAAAGCTGCAGCGAGTCAGGTACACAAACGCCTGCACGCTGCATGGCGGCGGTGAACGTGCTCGATGGCATTCAGTTTGACACGCAGCTGATGTAGTGATGTTGAAACAGCTGGACAGGTGATCCAGGTGAAGGGCTGCTGCAGTCGTCCTGACGGGAACATTTGATGGTCTTATCCAAGTGATTCTTTTTCCCAGAGGCAGCGTCTGCTTTGCCTCAGGCAGACTGTCAGGTCATGTGATGGCGCCCAGCAAATCAGCCACTGTGTGCTTTGTGATTATGTTACAGCGTGACTCGATGCGTGTCACACCCTGCAGGTGTCCCCTGGCTGTAAACAGCTGTCTGTGGGGACGGCGGTGTTTGCGCCTCAGCAGGTCACGCGTTGTGAAGCTGCACCCTCGATGTGTTTGAGAGGGCGGAGCTCTGATTGGCCCTCCGACACGTGATTGATCTGGATCACCTTCTTCTAGGTGTCAGACAATCCAGTAAATGATGAGATATTAAACATATGAAACTCTTCCTGGAATGTGTCTGCTGTCCTGGCATCATTGCGCCGGTTTATAGTTCGTAGCCGTCACCGAGGCAGCCGTAGCATTTCCTGTGTCCGGTTTTTGTCAACGCGAGGAAGGAGCGATATGACGGCTCCAACAGAAGAGCAGAGACCGGGCCCTTCCTTCTTTCTTTCCTTCCTTGTCTTCTTTCCTTTCCGTTTTTCCTTTCCTTCTTTGTCTTTCCTTCTTTCCTTTCCTTGTTATTTCTTTCCGTGTCGTGTCAAGGCTACATAAAGCGTTACTTTTCTCACTGCCACACTACATTATGACTCCACCCATGTCTCCAAATATGCTCACTTTGTGTCAAACGAATGTGTGACATCACCTCACTCCTGATCAGTGTTGGTCAAGTTACTTGAAAAAAGTAATCAGGAACTAATTACCGATTACTTCCCCAAAAAAGTAATCCCGTTACTTTACTGATTACTTATTTTCAAAAGTAATTAATTACTTAGTTACTTTTTAAAAACACGATTTACAACCTGAACAGGTGATAAAGCGATAGATCTCTCAGCCCAATTCTACTTTTTTTACATAATCCATCATACAAAATGTAATCAGATGGAAAAGTCTCTTTTTAAAACTTGTTTTATTAGTTTTAATCTTTTAACTTTATGCATCAAGCAAACATTTAATTATATGCAACATTCTCTGACTGGAAGAAATTAGTTTAACATTTAAACCTATTTTCTGCACATTCCAGCACATAAAATAAAATATTTTGTGTGTTTACACTCAGTGTTTCAAATAGATGCAAGTAAAACACAGCAGAAAATAAATAAAGTCAAAGACTCAGCGGTCCTGTTGCTCTATTTTCACCTGTAAAGCAGGAGTGGGGTAGGCGGAGGTTTACCCTGGTGCAGGTGTGCCGCGGTCAGTGGAAGAATCCGCGAGTTTCTCTGTGAGTTTCCCATTACGTCGTAGCTACTCGGTGCTTGTTGGAAGTTTAGGGGTTTTTTCGCTGTAAAAAGAAGTTTTCTTCCCACGCACAGCGGACACTAATGTTTTTGTCACTTTTTATGGAATCAAACTCAAAGTAAGGTCAGTACTTCCACGCTTTAAACGCTGCACGCTCATACTCTCTCTGCACTCGATATATGATCCATTGTTGATCTGCACACAGCTGTTGTCACGAACGTCGCACTCGCTTATGTCACTGTCATGAGACACTCTCACAAAAAGTCACGGTTTTAGTAACGCAGTAACGCAGCGTTCCTACGGGAAAGTAACGGTAATCTAATTACTGTTTTTGCAATAGTAATCCCTTACTTTACTCGTTACCTGAAAAAAGTAATCAGATTACAGTTACTGCCCATCTCTGCTCCTGATTGGGTGGGCTCAGTGAAACTAGGCCTTCTGTCATTGGCCAGACTCTCCTGTAATTATAAAACATAAAGTTTCAGTTAAGTCACAGAAAAAGCTTTTTTCTCATTAAGGACGTTTGTGAAATAAATAAAAATCTGACGTTTGTGTCGTAGACGGCAACACAACTTTCAGTGTTTTCTGTCACGTTGGTGCAGCGTGAATGAGCGTTGCAGGAAATGTATTCAAATACAGCCAACAATTTATGCCCTCCTTCACATTTTCCAAAGCCATCCAGGGGCCCGATTGTGGCCCCCGGGCCTTATGTTTGACAGCCCTGGTGTAAGGTGTCTGTCGCTGCCAGTCAAAGCAGTCTGTGACATCATGGCGGTGTGTGGTCGGATGCCGGATCAGTGAAAGTGTGATGATTTGAAACGTAACAGCTGCTGCAGGTGTGCACACCTGCATCCTGCATGGCAGCGGCTCGCTGAGGGGGCGGCCTGCAGCTGCCTGCTGCTGCCTGTAGCTGCCTGTAGCTGCCTGCTGCACGGATGCTGGATGTTCGCTCGTGTTTCCATCTTTTCTCAGGCGGCTGGAGGTGTGGGGGATTTTCAGTGTGTCAGATGTCTTCTGTCTGCTGTGCGGAGCAGATAAACACCACGCTGCTCTCTTCCTTATTAGGCCAGCCCGCGTTCAGGCAGCAGCACCTCGTCCCTGCTCTTCGTCGCAGCATCAGCCCATAAAGCAGACACATCACTGCAGCTTGTTCCTGTCACGGCCGACGACGGGGGAGGTCGCTGCTGGCCGGCGGCCACGTCTGCAGACTCGGTGTACTTTTTATCTCGTTTCTCCTTCCTCCACAGAAACCCTCTGCAGTGATAAAAAGCTGACTTACGTAGAGTTTATATGTAATCTCTGATTTTTATAGAGGCAGTAAATCACACAGACCTCTGCAGCTCGGAGAGCGTTTCCATTTGTAGCTCCTCGGTGCATTCACGCTCTGTCACTGCAACGAAGCAGCTTTCAAGATTTTACAACCCAGATGCACAAAACTCAGGATGCTTATTTTATTTACAATAAAACACAGACAACGAATCAAAGCTTTAAACTGACAACATTTTCCATTGTTAGAAAAATATGAGGTCATTTTGAATTTCATGGCAACAACTTTAAAAAAATTCTGCAAAAAGAGAAACAGGTGAAGGAAGAGGACGCGCGATCACAGCATCAAACCGCCGTCTTAGAGAGGCAGAGGGTCGCCGACCTGCGAAGTCAGCGTCTGTGAGCAGCTCAGCGTGTCTTCCATACATACAAGTTACAGCTCCAAAGCTCCTTTAAAACTGATCTGAGGTCAGACCCAACCAAACATCAGCCTGCAGCTCTGATGGGGGCGTGTCAGTGCCTGTGCACCTCATGATGGAGCAAGACGATGCTAAACCCGCAGTTTAGATTTGCTGTCCTGCTTTAAAACTGATCTCAGAACAGCTCATTTTGTCAGCTTTAACGTGTGACGTGTTTCTGTGTTTGATAAAATGAGTTTATGAGCTTCTGTTTTCAGTCCTGTTTACACAGAGACCTCACATTTACACAGTTAATATCTGAGGACGCGCCGTGGACGTCCGAGTCTCTGCGCGTTCTTTGGTTTACGGCAAAGCTGTGAGTGTGGTTGTAGCTTTACGGCAGAGAGTCTCGGCCGGGCGGGTTCAGTTAGTGTCCATGTTTGTCCCGTCCTTTCCTGTCCAGCTGTCCTTCCAGCTGTTTCCTTCTGATGGGACTTTTTAGAGTCTTGTGTTCCTGCTATAGGGAACAGAAGGTGCTCCTCTGGTGCTGTGAGATTTACCTCCACCTGAGAATCACCTGGGCACTCCTTCCATGGTAACATGGTCGATCTGTAACCAGCACTAAATATACTCGAGGTGGAAACAAACAGACGAGTATTAAAATGAGCAGCAGTAACTGTAATCTGCATTATCAGGTTCTTTAAAGATGACTTAAAAGTTAAATAATAATGAATCGGCACAAAGTGAGATCTAAGTCATCCTCGCTGATCCCAAACAACCTTCTGTCTTTGCAGATAACTTTGATGATGATTTACTGGTTTTAAATCAGCTCTTTTGTCTGTGAGTTCTTTGATTGCTTTTATTTTATTTACAGATTCTTTGGATGAATAAAACTGAAACTCAAACATCCACAAAGCTGAAAGTGTCCAGAAACTGTGACACCAAACAAACCGTGTCCTTGGATCACTGAGAAAGCCCCAAAGCATCAATCTGCTCACATTAAATAAACATGGGAGTGGATGCAGTTTCCATTCACACACACACACACGGCCTGCTGTAGCCTCCAGCTCCGCCTCCAACACCGAACAAACAAACTGTGTCATCATGAGATCTCCTCGCCGTCCTCTCGTCTTCTCTGTTTCACATGAAATTCAGAAATGACTGACTCTCTTCTGTGCGTCCTCACACTCCTAACTCTGCTGCCTCACCTGAACAACTCAGATTTGATTTCCTGGAGTCATAAATATTAAGCATAGTACTGGCCTGGTTTAGGGTTGGAGCTCAGAGAGCTGCGCACATAACGTTCGTACGAAGCGGTGCCGGCGAACAGAAACACGAGGTCACGCGGTGTGTGTGTGTAAATGTCGGCGGCGTCTCCCTCTGCCCGCCGTGTTTCTCCTTTTGCGGTGTCTCGGGCTTCTGCACGCTTCTCCTTCTGCAAACTCTCTTTCCGGCTTTTCTCTGTTTCAGCAAAACCATTCGGATAAATATAATCGATGACGAAGAGTACGA
This sequence comes from Rhamphochromis longiceps, assembly GCF_057381845.1. Lineage (NCBI taxonomy): Eukaryota > Metazoa > Chordata > Actinopteri > Cichliformes > Cichlidae > Rhamphochromis > Rhamphochromis longiceps. The sequence continues at coordinate 46,117,337 of NC_140562.1, forward strand.
GAAGAACAAGAACTTCTTCCTGGAGATCGGAGAGCCTCGGCTGCTGGAGATGAGTGAGAGGAAAGGTGGGGGGGTGTCGCCTTCCTGTACCCTGACCCCTTCTATATCACTGATAACCTTTGACCTCAGTCAGCCCTGTTGATGTGGTGTTTAATGTCATAACGAGTGCGGGGAAGTTTGAGTTGAGCTCATCCTTTAATAATCTGAGCTAATCATGTTTTTGCATCCCAGCAGGCAGACAAGGTGTCTGTGTTTGTGTGAACTAATGCATGACCCTTGACCTCTGACCCCCCTCCCCCCACAGGAAGATCATAGCCATTAAAATAATCGATCACGAGGAGTATGATAAGAATGCCAGCTTCTACGTAGAGCTGCAGGAGCCGTACTGGAACAGGAGGAGATGGACAGGTGTGGACGGGCACCTTAACCTCTGACGACCTCTGACCTGTCCTCCTTTGCCTGTCTTTGTGGAGTTTGTCTTTGCTGCTGTCACTCCTTTGCCCTCAGCTGGCGTCCTATTGGTCCAGACTGAATTATCAGTGCTGAGAGGTGCTAGGACAGTTTGAGTCAACTTTATCGATACATAAGGCGACAACAAAATCAACGCGTTGATTCTTTTCTCCGGGTTCATAGAAATCTTCACACAGTATTGTTGCCGTTCACTCAGACGTTTATGGCGAACACCCGGTGTCGCTTTTTCTTCTCGTCGGGTTTGTGATGTGAAGGCACGTGTAACCAGGTCACCTGTGGCGTTTAACAGCTCTTGGATGGCCCCGCCCCTCCCTGAGCCTGGTTCTGCTGGAGGTTTCTTCCTGTTCAAAGGGAGTTTGTCCTTCCCACTGTCGCCAAAGTGCTTGCTCAAAGGGGGTCATATGATTGTTGGGTTTTCATTGCAGGGTCTTTAACTTGAGGCGACTGCTGTGGCGATTTGTGATTTTTAAATAAACTCCTTTGGACTAAATTGAATAACATGAACAAATAATGGAAAGAATTTTCATGTGATTAAATTGCTTTATTTTAGCATTATGCAATGCTGTTATTATAACTTAATGGAGTTGGATCAACTTATTTACTGCAGTTGAGTCTAACTTAATTTATTTAAGTTGATCCAACCCATGAAAATGATGTTAGTCTGAAAAAAATGCCTAATGCTGACAGAAAGCCATTTATTAATGTGGAAATCCTTTTCATTAAGTTCATTTAAAGACTTAATTTTTTAGAGTGTTCAACAAATTCTAGACCAGGGGTGTCCAACTCCAGGCCTCGAGGGCCACTTAACGTAAAAACACTTTTACCATGGTTACCGGGGCCTATCCGGACGTGATAGGGCGAGAGGCGGGGCAAACCCTGGATAGGTCACCATTCTGTCGCAGGGCTAACACAGAGAGACAGACAACCATTTGCACTCACAGGTAATTTAGAAACACCAACTAACCTAACTTTTCAGTTGTGGGAGGAAGTCAGAGTACCCACTGCAAACTCGGCCAGATTGTGGATTTGACCACAGGACCTTCTTGCTGTGAGGCAACAGTGGTAACCGCTGTGCCACTGAGCTGTCAATCCAGGCTTAAAAACAGCAGGAAGGTTCTGATCACAAGGCTCGATACACAACTTTCTGCACGTTTTTGTCTCTGACAGGTTAAACCACAATAAAGAGCGATAGCATACACGTCGTCTGTGTGGTCGTCTGCCTCTTATAACTCCAGTGATTTTCCCGTGGTCTCAAATCTTTGGAATTATGGTCACCACAGAAACAGGAAGTTATTTTGTTCAGATTACCAGTTTGAATCTTTTAAACGTAACAACCGCCCACTTTCATTTCCCTGAGTGTACTGAGGCAGCCTGGGTGTTTCACTGGGTTTTCAGGTGGTTTTTGTGGAGTTTGTGTCTTCGCCCAGTTCGCCTCACTAGAACATGCTAGTTCGTCTTATCTTAGTCCCGGAGAGGCTAGGAGAGAGATTCTCGCTTCCTTGTTGGTCCAGGTGTGGACAGATGCGGATGTGTCCGGTCAAGCTGTGATGCTGGCAGGTTGGGGAGGACGGGTCAGGTCCATTCAGCCTGGACTCTCATATGAAACCTGCACGTGTCCGTGTTAATCGCACACTTTAAATTTGTGTTAGATGTAACAGTAAACTAACAGCTGACCACCGCTCGAACCGTCGTTGGCGTCACGTTTGTCACGCGTTCGTTCAGCAGCATGAAGTCCAGATTGAGGACAGGTGTGTCAAACAGAGACCTTCTGATGTCACTTCTGCTTCATGTCTCTCTCGTCTCTTTCTTCTCTTCAGCTGTGTTGCTTCAGGAAGTCGGTAAGCCGCTTTCTTTGTCCCCTTCCTGTCTGCAAACCGTTTATGTGTGTCGCTTTCATGATTTCTAAGAATTGCCACAAAACCAAATGACTAACTCTGACTTCCTGTTTCGTACTTGCTGTCCTTTCAGGTGGATTCGTTAAGACAGGTAGGTGAAAGCCAGCAGTGAGACGATATCTGACATGTGAGCATTCACTGTATGTGTGTGTTAATTTGTGCTTTTTGTGACTTTTTGATAGACAAACAGCTGTATGGTAAGACACCTGTCAGTGGTGTAAATGTTGGCTTTCAAAGTGTGTCAACACTTAAAGCAACGTGTACGATGGTAGCGGCGTCTTGTAAGCTCTTCACGTGACTCTCATTCATCACCTTTAAACGTTGGGCGCCTGAGACGAAGCCCCGAATCTCAGATTTACAAACAGACCAAAGCCCGTTCCCACTGCTCCACCAGGCCCGAGAAGCGTTTGTGTTTCACTGTGGTCACCAACGTGCGACGGGTGATTGGCATATCCCGCGTAGAGCTGGTCATGTGACTGCATGCGTCCTGAACGCCGCCACAGAGTGGACCTAGCTACAGTGGCTTGCAAAAGTATTCGGCCCCCTTGAACTTTTCCACATTTTGTCACATTACAGCCACAAACATGAATCAATGTTATTGGACTTCCAGGTGAAAGACCAACACAAAGTGGTGCACACGTGAGAAGTGGAACGAAAATCATACATGACTCCAGACATTTTATACAAATAAATAACTGAAAAGTGGCTTCAGAATTGGAGTCCATCTTTTACGTACAGGCTATGCTCAGCATTTGAAATGCCCTGACCCGTTCTGTGCGTCATCGTGATCACAGATGAAACAGCACCAGCGCACCTCTTGTTATGTTTTCTTTCAGGGCATCATGCAGGGGAAGAAGCTCAGGGTAATTTAAACATGGCGTCCATCGGCACGCTGCAACACCATCATTCCTGTTATTTCGCTGAGCCACAGAGCGTCTCAACTTTAATGAAGTTGGTGGAAATAGAAGAGAAATTATAGTAAATAACATTTTAAGTCAAACACATCAGCGAGTATTTAAAAAATCATCATCCCAAAGCAGCTGGAAGAGCAGGTGTGACTGTTAGGCCGGCTGTTTCCAGACTGGCTGAGCGTGAGACATGCTCTCAGTGCAGAACGAGCAGTTTCCTGATGCAAAGCGATGTTTTGGTCCAATCACAAGCTTTCCCTGAACCTAACCATGCAGGTTTTTAGTTCCTGAAGCTAATGAGTGAGGGATAACAGGAGAAACCCGATGTCAGGACTTATCTTTCACATAAGGATTAGACACAGGCAGCGTCAGACACAGTGGGATGAGAGGGCAATGGCTGTTTGCTAAATGAGAGCCTGTCTTTGGTATTGTGTCCTAGCTGAGACACAATACAGATGAAAACATCTGGAAAGACATTCATTCAGTTCTGTGAAGGCGTGACCTCCGTGGTTCCTGCAGGAACGATCCCATTCAGCTTTCCCTCAAACAGCGATCCTCTCTGGGGTCATTTACACTCATCCGCCTCAAACTCCCAGAGTTCATTTCACCATCCAATCGCCAAGCTTGAAATTCTGTGACGTGAGCTCCCGACAACTTCAGGCTCCGTCTCTGTGTCAGTCTGAACCATCAGCTGCTTCTCCAAGGCAGCGATGACAGACGTTTAAAGAAGGACTTAAACCTGGGAGATGATGGGAAACCTGCAGGAAACGGCGGCTTTGCACCTCACCACTTTGACAACACGTGTGCTCCTCACAGCTTGTGATTGGCAGAAATTTCTCTAAGATCCATTAACCTTTGATCAAACGCTTCCCCGAGGAACCTTCAGAGTGTCCAACATGAAATCTGAGCAGAAACTGTCTCAGACTCGCTCACAGCAAAACCTGGCCTTCGAATTTCTGACTACTGTAGTTACTTCTAGTTACTGTAACAACCCAAAAACCTCGCTGCCATTAACTAACCTTATGACTCCGCCCTCTTATCTAAATATGGTCACACAAAAACCAATCAGGCGGCCGATGCTGATGTCACCATTTCTACAGTGTACAGACAACACGTGAGCTTTAGAGCCTGTTATTGTGCCAAAAAATCACCTGTTTTGAGCCAATCAGTGAAGAGAAGACTCTTTCCTGACTAGGAAACATCTGGAGGTTTCCGGAAGCCTTAAAATTGTGAGACAAGGAAGGTTATTTCTAACCAAACTGAGCATGCTCAGATACGCACAAACAGGTCCTCAGCGCTCTGAGATGCTGAACCGTCAGTGTGATCATTAATGTGAATGTTTGAAGGTAAGACCTTCAGAATAAAAGAGGGATCATTTAATCAGACTCTCTGCAGGTTCTCACAAACGTTTACTAAAAAAGTCTTAAACAGCATTAAATTAAATCTCAGACTCAATTCAATTTTATTTATATAGCGCCAAATCACAACAAAAGTCGCCTCAAGGCGCTTCATAGATACAGAGAAAAACCCAACAATCATATGACCCCCTATGAGCAGCACTTTGGCGAAAGTGGGAAGGAAAAACTCCCTTTAACAGGAAGAAACCTCCGGCAGAACCAGGCTCAGGGACGTCATTTTATTACTGTTATTATTATTTCAGTTCAGAGAGCAGCACAGCTCATCAATATTTTAAAAACATCAAATAATACTGCCGTCAGCAGACAGGATTTGTTTTCACTCCTCGCTGCTTCCTGTTAGCGTCACATGCCCTCTGTAACTGTCCGTTAGTCTAACGCTCAACCCTCCACCTGAATGCCCACCTGAGGAGGAGCTGCAGGTGTGAGCGTCAGTGTTCTGCTCGTGTAAGCAGAGTGGGTGTAACCCCGCCCCCCGGCATGTGCTGATGGTAAAGCACACCCTTTATATTGCTCAGCACAGCCAGCCTAGGCGAACACTGCTACGATGCTAGCCCCATGGTGCGATCATAGACTGTGTACAAAAGAAGTAAGCCTGTCACTGTTCACGTGCTCACAGCTGCAAAATGCCGTTTGTGGACCGAGCGCACAGTTACCATCCAGTAAAATTAAGTCTCCACATCTCCCACATGAGCTGAGGTAGAGAGACATCAAGCTAACCTTTTAACTAACCTGCACTGGTTGAATGATAACTAACCTTCGTTAATGAAAAGCATCACAGGAACATAAATCCAGATTGAACAGCAAACACACACATTTCATCCCGATTTTTGAAGTCTATTACTAAACAAAAACACCTCTGACATTTCACAGACTTACAGATTCTGTCCCTCTGAACAGACGCACATTAAACACACAAGCCGTCAGCTTGGTGCTGGATACAGGCTGTGATGATTCAGCCCTGTTCTGGTTTCAGTTTCTGTTCACCTGTTCAGGCAGAGACATCTACAGGAAGGTCCAGGGACGAGAGCACCCCGTCCCCTCCAACATCATCAGCATCGCAGGTTTGCCCATCATCTATCTTTTACTGTGCTAACTTTTATCACAGTGTCAAACGAACCATTATGATCATTTATTTTCGTAGCTCTGATCAGGACAGGCAACGCTCATATGTACACAGGTATCAATGAGAGCTGAGCTTTGAGAAAACTCGTGTTATTGATTGTGGGCTTTTGACTGGCCAACATTTCTTCACTGTCAGGGTTTAGACGTCTTCTTGGGAAATCTTTAGTGAGAACTGAGAGCAATTCAACCATCTCTCTCAAAAAACGACTCAACCCCATTAGAAATAAAGTGACAGATATTGGCTTCTGTATCAAGAATAGGCATATTTATAAATAGCTGCTCTCTCACATAATAAGGTAAATGAATCTTAATACACTCAACAAAAATATAAACGCAACACTTTTGTTTTTGCTCCCATTCCCCATGGGATGGACGTAGAGACCTAAAATTCATTCCAGATACACAATATAACCATCCCTCCCAAACAGTGGTCACAAATCAGTCCAAATGTGTGGTAGTGGGCACATCTGCTATATTGAGATAATCCATCCCACCTCACAGGTGTGCCACATCAGGATGCTGATCTGACGACATGAGTAGTGCACAGGTGTACCTCAGACTGCCCACAACAAAAGGCCACCCTGGAATGTGCAGTTTTTTGCGCTATTGGGGGTCTGGGGACCCAGAACCGGTCAGTATCTGGTGTGACCACCATTTGCCTCATGCAGTGCAACACATCGTCGCATGGAGTCTATCAGATTGTCAATTGTGGCCTGTGGAATGTTGGTCCACTCCACTTCAATGGCTGTGCGAGGTTGTTGGATATTCGTGGGAACTGGTACACGCTGTCGTATACGCCGGTCAAGCACATCCCGAACATGCTCAATGGGCGACATGTCCGGTGAGTATGCTGGCCATGCAAGAACTGGGACATTCTCAGCTGCCATCTGCCCTGAACAATGTGAACCATGATTCATCCGTGAAGCGCACACCTCTCCAACGTGCCAGACGCCATCGAATGTGAGCATTTGCCCACACAAGTCTGTTACGGCGACGAGCTGGAGTCAGGTCAAGACCCCGATGAGGACGACGGGCATGCAGTTGAGCGTCCCTGAGACGGTTTCTGACAGTTTGTGCAGAAATTGTTTGGTTGTGCAAACCAATTGTTCCAGCAGCTGTCTGGGTGGCTGGTCTCAGACGATCTTGGAGGTGAACCTGCTGGATGTGGAGGTCCTGGGCTGGTGTGGTTACACGAGGTCTGCGGTTGTAAGGCCGGTTGGATGTGCTGCCATATTCTCTGAAACGCCTGTGGAGACGGCTTATGGTTGAGAAATGAACATTCAATGCACGGGCGACAGATCTGGTTGACATTCCTGCTGTCAGCATGCCAATTGCACGCTCCCTCATTGCTTGTGGCATCTGTGGCATTTTGCTGTGAGACAAAACTGCACATTCCAGGGTGGCCTTTTGTTGTGGGCAGTCTGAGGTACACCTGTGCACTACTCATGATGTCAGATCAGCATCCTGATGTGGCACACCTGTGAGGTGGGATGGATTATCTCAATATAGCAGATGTGCCCACTACCACACATTTGGACTGATTTGTGACCACTGTTTGGGAGGGATGGTTATATTGTGTATCTGGAATGAATTTTAGGTCTCTACGTCCATCCCATGGGGAATGGGAGCAGTAACAAAGGTGTTGCGTTTATATTTTTGTTGAGTGTATTTTTGTTGACTCTACAACCTAATGTTTCCTCTCTGATTCAGAGGACGGGGCTGAGGAGCCTTTGACAAAGAAAGAAGAAGAAGAGCGGAGGATTGCAGAGATGGGCAGGCCAATGCTGGGCGAACACGTCAAACTGGAGGTGATCATCGAGGAGTCGTATGAGTTCAAGGTAGGAGACGTTTCTCTTGGGTTAGTGTGAAATATGTAAGCCCCTTTCAGACGAAACTGTTCTGAGGAGCTCTGATGGCCACTCTGCATCAGAGAGCACCAAGAGATAGAATAGAATAGAATAGAATAGCCTTTATTGTCATTGTACAGAGTACAACGAAATTGGAGTGCCACTCCCTTGGTGCAAGTTTCAATAATAAATATAAATGTAAAATATAAAAAGTACAAAAAAAACAATCGTAAGTACTCAAACAATAGTATGTACAATATATACAGGATAGCAGCATTAATATGATGACAGTATGAATAGCAGCATAATATAATGACAGTGACGGTATGGAATAGGTTCACTTGTTTTTGTGCTTATTTACTACGGTGATAGCTCTGGGAAAGAAGCTATCCCTGAATCTGTTTGTCCTGGTTTTATGTGACCTGTACCGTCGGCCTGACGGTAATAGTTCAAACAGTTGGTTGCTGGGGTGAGAGTGATCCTTGATGATATTGCCAGCTCTGCTGAGGTACCGAGAGTTTGCAGTGACCTCCAGGCTGGGCAGAGAGCAGCCAGTGATCTTCTGGGCTGTGTTGATGACCCTCTGCAGTACTTTCCTGTCTGCAGCTGAGCACCCTGCATACCATGTTGTTATGCCGTACGTTAGGATGCTCTCTATGGTGGCTCTGTAAAATGTCACCAGCAGCATCTCCTCCAGGTTGTTCCTCCTGAGCACTCTCAGAAAGTGGAGACGCTGCTGGGCCTTTTTAACCACCGCCGTAGTATTTGCAGTCCAGGAGAAGTCATCAGATATCTGCACGCCCAGAAACCTCATGGAGTGTACCCTCTCCACACAGCTCCCGTGAATGTAAAGTGGGGCCGGGTCTGCTCTGCCCTTCCTGAAGTCCAAGATAAGTTCTTTAGTTTTCGTGGTGTTCAGTTGGAGGTTGTTAACTGAACACCACTCAGTCAGTCTGTTGACCTCATCTCTGTAGTCCGACTCATCCCCCCTTGAGATGAGTCCAACCACTGTGGTGTCATCCGCGAACTTTATGATGGTGTTTGAGAGATGGGTAGGGGAGCAGTCGGATGTGTAGAGCGTAAACAGGACGGGACTCAAAACACATCCTTGTGGAGACCCGGTGCTGAGTGTGATGGTGCTGGACCGGTGGGGGCCGAGTCTGACAGACTGTGGTCTATTTGTCAGGAAGTCCTTGATCCAGAGGCAGATGGGGGTGGAGAGTCCCAGGTGAGACAGTTTCTGGACCAGGATCTCTGGGATGATATGATTGAATGCTGAGCTGAAGTCCAGAAAGAGCATTCTCACATAGCTTCCTCGGTGCTCCAGGTGACTCAGCGCAGTGTGGAGCGCTATGGTGATAGCGTCCTCGGTGGAACGATTTGTCCTGTCGGCAAATTGGTGGGGGTCCAGAGTGGGAGGCAGACCGGCCCTGATGTGCTGACAGACCAGTCTCTCAAAGCACTTCATCACTACAGGCGTAAGTGCAACAGGCCTGTAGTAATTTGGGCTGGCCACAGCTGACTTCTTGGCGATGGGGATGATGGTGGAGGTTTTGAGGCAGGGCGGGACGGTGTTTGATGACAAGGAAAGGTTGAAGATTTTAGTGAAGACTCCGGTCAGTTCGTCAGCACATGCTCTGAGAACCTTTCCATGTATTCCATCAGGACCTGCCGCCTTCCTGGGATTCACTGACCTTAGAACACACCTCACTTGGTGCTCCCTAAGTGTTAGTGTGCCAGTGCTGGGGGCGGGTGGAAGTGGTGTGGCAGCTGAGGGCCTGGTCGTCTCAAAGCGGGCGAAGAAACTGTTTAGATCCTCAGCCAGTGAGGCATCAGTCCTAGATGTTGCCTGGTTATTGCTTCTGTAGTTGGTAATGTGATTGATCCCCTGCCACATTTTTCTGGGGTCGTTGTCAGCAAAGTGATCTTCAATCCTCCTCCTATAGGCAGCCTTAGCTTTCCTGATGCCTCTACTCAGGTCTGCCCTGGCCGCCCTATACGCAGCCCTGTCCCCTGACTTGAAGGCAGTGTTGCGGCTTTTTAGGAGGGATTGCACTTCGCTATTCATCCAGGGTTTTTGATTTGGAAACACCCTGACCCTTTTGTTGACGGTGACATTGTCAACACAGTTCCTGATGTACGAGAGTACAGTGTCCGTGTACTCCTGGAGGTTGTGGCTGGAGAATAAATCCCATACAGTTGTTGAGAAGCAGTCCTGCAGTTGAGAAAGGGCTCCTTCAGGCCAGGTTTTTATTGTCTTTGTCTGGGGCTTTGTTTTTCTCAGCAGGGGGGTGTAGGTGGGGGTGAGGGACATGCAGAGGTGGTCAGATCCAGCCAGGTGGGGGAGGGGTGTCGCTCTGAAAGCATGCCTGATGTTTGAATAGACATGGTCCAAAGTGTGTTCTCCTCTCGTAGCAAAGTCCACGAACTGGACAAATTTAGGAAGCACAGTCTTTAGGCACGCTTTGTTAAAGTCGCCGGCGACAATAAAAACCCCATCGGGGTGGGCAAGCTGTTGTTTGTTTATGGTGTTGAGCAAGAGGCTGAGAGCCGTGCTAACGTTAGCATCCGGCAGTATATAAACAGCTATCACAATAACTACTGTAAACTCCCTCGGGATGTAAAAAGGTCTGCACGAGACTGCCAGAACCTCCAAATCAGGAGAACAGTGTGTGTGAATGATCCTGCTGTTACAACACCACTCGTTATGCACGTAAACACATAGCCCCCCTCCTCTGCTTTTACCTGAGTTGCTGTTTCTGTCATGCCGGTGTAGCGTGCGGCCTGCTAACTCGACTGCAGCGTCGGGAATCAGCGGGTGAAGCCACGTCTCCGTAATAAGAATAATGCTGCAGTTACGTGCAAAGCTTGTGTTGGCTATCTGTAGCTCCAATTTGTCAAGTTTGTGGGTGATGGATCTGGCGTTCGATAGGATCAACCAGGACTTTGTTGTTTGTACCACTAACAAAACAACAAAATCCTCAAATGTTCAGCGCTAACTGTTTTTAACATAACTAATTGAAAGAGAGTACCATGACCCCAAAAACTGAATTCTAAGGACTTTCCCACATAGTTCCTGCAATGTGGGCACACATAAAAAAGGAGACTTCCTCTAACAGTGATTAGAAAAAGGTCCTTTAGTCTGAACTAGCCTGACGAGTCGGATCTAAAGGACACTCCAAAACTCTCTCATAGATTAACGGATAGTTCAGAAATCCACCTGCCAACATCAAGGAAGTCCAATCCCTACACTGTCTTTACATTTTATACATCACTCCTACCACATAGCATGTTGGACTGTGACCTGAAAGACTAGTATGTTGACTTTGTTCCCTTTGAAGTCGAGCTGATGGCTTTACCTTCAGAGTTACTGAACGGACATTTAGTTGCATCATTAAACCAGGAGGAACGTGAATAGCTGGAGCATCTGGCATTTCTAGCCTTTTATGTGGGATTTTTCATCAGTATGTCCTACATAAATGGCTAAATGGTCAAATGCATATAAGAGATTTTCTTTGAAACCTAATGGCATCTGGTTTGTGAAGCTATACTTGTTAAGCTTAAGGTTCTGCACCCTGATCTGACACTGTTCACCTGCAACATTCTAGCTAGTGGTGAGTCAGCAAAACGAAGACTTCTTCTTGATATCTGCTTGAAGCGTCTTTAGGCCCTTAAAGGCAGAATATGCTGCCTTGACCGCTGAACAGTGGAGAAACATTCAGAGCTGGAGTTTTATGTCAGATGCAGATGTTCACCACATTCAGACTGGTCTATAAACAGTCCTTAGCCTGAAAGAGTCTGTAATAGAAAGGCACAAGTCGGACTGAGCCTGAAATGATCATGATGGGTTCTTGGTCCTGCTTCCTGTCCGCTCTTCCCTTGCATCATGCTCACAGAAACTGAAGAATTTCCGATAGTGAGAGAACATCTGAAGTAGGCTTTCATCAGCTATCTTCTACACATCAGGCAGTGTGACAGTTTCAGACTGAACTTCAGATGCTGTCATCGTTTGAAATGAACGCTGAGAATTCAGCATCAGATAGAAAAAGCTAAAGTGAGGTGGCTGATTTTCAAAATGGTCAGCAGGGCAGTGAAGCTGACATTAGATGTTTCCTGGATGTGTTTCAGAGTACAGTAGATAAACTCATTAAGAAGACCAACCTGGCTCTGCTGATTGGGACCAACAGCTGGAGGGAGCAGTTTGTGGAGGCCATCACGGTCAGCTCAGGTATGAACTAACTCTAACTGTCCTTCTTCAGGTATGAAAACCAACATTAATATAAGCCCTGATTAAGGGCTACCAGTCTGTACCCAAGCCAAGCTTTAAAACTGATTCCTGGCTCTGCTCTCCTCAGGCGATGATGATGAATGTGGAGAGGAGAAGCTGCCCTCTTGTTTTGACTACGTCATGCACTTCCTCACCATTTTTTGGAAGCTTCTGTTCGCCTTCGTTCCTCCTACAGACTACTGGAATGGTTGGGCCTGTTTTGTTGTCTCCATCACTGTCATAGGCATGTTGACGGCAGTGATCGGAGACCTGGCGTCGCATTTCGGCTGCACCGTGGGCCTCAAAGACTCAGTCACCGCTGTGGTGTTCGTCGCTTTGGGCACTTCTGTACCAGGTCTAACACAAACATCTCGTTTTCTTTACTAGGACTTTCAGTCCTTCAGATTTTGTCCAAGGCAAATCCTAATAAAAACATTACAGCAAACAAACAACAGCACATTAAATCAGAACTATCTGTATGAAAACCCCAAAGGTTCTGATTCTGTTCATCTGGACGTTTTCAGTGGGAGAAACGTTTCATCATCATCATCCAGGTGACTTCTTCAGTCTCAGGTTTCCAATCTTATAAACAGTACATTTGCATAATGACTGAAACCAGCCCACTGAGGAACAATGGGCTGGGAGGTCAGCTCCTTAATCTTAATTATGCAAATTCTCATGACCACTGATCAACAACCACTGACCAATGGCCATGAGTCCCATTCACAGAGAGTTGGGGAATGGCTGCAATCACAGCATTGTAAGATGGTGACGGATGTACCCTTAGGCCCCTCCTTTATTCAGAGATGGTCTTTCCCTTTTCACGTAAATGGCCTCCTTGACTCCGCCCTCAAACCAGCGTTCCTCCCTGTCCAGGATGTTATATCCTCATCATTGAAAGAGTGTCCACTGGCCTGTAGGTGTAGATAGTCTGCAGAGTCCTGGCCTGACGAGGTGGCTCTTCTGTGTTGTAGCCAGAGGTTGTTTGGTTTCCCCGACGTATAAATCCTGGCACTCCTCCTGCACTTAACAGCGTACACTATGTTACTCTGTTTGTGTCGGGGGACCCGATCCTGGTGGTGGACCAGTTTTTGGCGCAGCGTGTTTTGGGGTTTAAAAGCCACAGAGACCCGGTGTTTAGAAAAAATGCGTCTCAGCTGCTCCGATACTCCTGACACGTACGGGATCACTGCAGGTTTTCGCTTAGGCAGCGGTTGTCCTTCTCTCCTGGATCAGCTGGAGCTTTCTTTAGGCGCCTTCCCAGCTTTGACAAAAGTCCAGCTGGGATAACCACATTTACTCAGGGCCTTCTTGATGTTCTTCTGCCTCCCTGGCTGCTGTGTCAGTAGGGATGGTGTTCGCTCTGTGTTGTAGCGTCCTGATGACGCCCAGTTTGTGCTCCAGTAGATGATGAGAGTCAAACCTTAAATACTGATCCGTATGTGAAGGTTTACGGTACACGTCAGCTTGTAGATGTCCTCCATTACTGATGGAAATCTCACAGTCTAAGAAGGCTAACCTGCCACTGTTCATATCCTCCCTGGTGAATCTGATGTGTCGGTCCACCGAGTTAATGTGATCCGTGAATTGTGGTACGTCCTGAGATTTGATTTTCACCCAGGTGTCATCCACATCCAATGGATTGGTGGTGTTCCAGGGTAGGATAGCAAAGCCCTCTTTTCCACTTCCTCCATGTACAAATTGGCCACGATGGGTGAAACTGGGAGCCCATGGCACACCCATGTTTCTGCCTGTAGAACTGACCCTTGTATGTGAAGTAGGTGGAATGAAGACACAGTTCAAACACACACTGTCGATGCTGAGAGCGGTCCTGCTGCTGAGGTTGGGGTCATCCTGTAATCTCTTACGAACTACCTCCAACGCATCCGTGACTGGGATGCAAGTGAAGAGAGGTGTAACGTCGTACGAGACCATGGTTTCATCTGCCTCCATGATGACATCTCTCAACTTCTCAACAAAATCCAAAGTGTTCTGGATGTGGTGTTCAGAGCTGCAGGGTTGAAGGTCAAAGCCAGAAACTTAGAGATGTTATAGGTGACTGAGTTGATCATACAGACAATTGGTCTTAAAGGCATAGCCCTTTATGTATCTTCTGTACAGCCAGATGAACAGAATTAATTTTGGGGAATTTCTTTAACTGGATGATTGAGCATGCATCAAGCCCTTTTTATCTCCTCAAACATATCTTCTCTCCACTTTCTCATCATCAGACACCTTTGCCAGTAAGGTGGCAGCCATTCAGGACCAATATGCCGATGCCTCCATTGGAAATGTGACGGGGAGCAACGCCGTCAATGTCTTCCTAGGTATTGGCGTGGCCTGGTCAATCGCTGCTGTCTACCACTACACCCAAGGTCAGGAGTTCAAGGTCAGCCCTGGCACACTGGCCTTCTCCGTCACACTCTTCACCATCTTCGCATTTATCTGCATCGCTGTGCTCATCTACCGCCGCCGACCGGAGATTGGCGGGGAGCTAGGTGGACCCCGTATCCCAAAGATCCTCACCACTTGCTTGTTCTTCAGCCTGTGGTTAATGTACATCGTCTTCTCCTCCCTGGAAGCCTACTGCCATGTAAAGGGCTTCTAACAGTGCCACTCCAGACCCTCTTCAGGACTTTTCTGTTGGATTCTAGGTTGCTGCATATACCAGTGGGCTATTGTCAAACATTTGCTGCATATCTAAAGGTTATAAGAGGGATTGACCTGAATGGATTCGCTGTAGTTCAGTTCACATTCTTCACGATCATGATCATGAACAGGCACATAAAACAAAATAAAATACATTTTAAAAAACATCTTGAATGGGTTGGGGTTACAATCATACTGGGTGGCTTTTTTAAGGGTTTGAATAAAATCTAGTGACTTAGCAGTTTCTATAATTTGTTACTTGTCTGAAAGTTTAGATTGATGAACATTTCAACAGGTTTCTAAAAAGTTTTGTTTGTTCTTTTTTCACCTATCTCTGAATATCGGAGTTCTTTAAGGTTCTACTAAAGGTACAGAAGTTTCTCATGTGACGCCATGTGCACATTGCTCGAGAGCTGTCTGCCACATCAGACGTGATACAACCACTGGTTGCTGTGGGAAAATGTCTATTTCCTGACTGATTTGCAGTGGTTGCTGGTGATTTCTGCCTCTCACTGGGTGAAATTAGATGCAAAAAAAGGTTTGCAGCAGAAAACTCAGAGTGATTGCTTTGGTTGCTACCAGGTTGCCATGGGGAAATGTAGTTTTTCACATTTGTCTTCAAATCCTTGCAAATTCCCAGCAACACCCACTGGAAGTTCAGAAAGTTTGCCTTTAAAGTAATAAGACCACAACAACTGCCATCAGCCTCCAGCAACAACTTACAACCAGTGGTTTAATACTGCAGTTTCCCTCACAAACAGATGGTTGCAGCCGCTCTCTAGGCCTGTGTGACCTGAGTACTATTCACCTGATTCTACAGTATCACCATGATCCAAAATGGCAGACAAGTAAGCGTCACATGGTTGGGGTCACATATTTGCAAACCCTCAGTGAGAGGCTCAAAACCTCTTTGATGGCTTTCTAAAGGCTCCGACAGTACCCGATGGACTCTCTTCTGCTGTGAAGGATCCCTGAAGGTTCTAGTGGAACCCTGAGAACTGAAACTGACTGACTCTGGTGTCCATATTGAACTGTTCTCTGGCTGCTGAGCAATGGTGACTACTTTCATTCTCACATACCTCCCAACCATGTAAAAAATCCATCCGAACCTTTCAGCGATGTCTAATGTAAACTATTTAATTTTGACGTGCATGGACTTTAAACCACATCACGAGTAGCCGTGGCGATTAAGGAGAACCGGAGTGACTTTTAGTGTTTTAGGTGACTCGGAGGGTAGTGTTGCACCTACATTAATATCTGCACTGAGTTTGAATAAAGGGAGAGTTTAATCAGAGATGCTGTGAACAGCAGCTGGCTTGAGTTGGACCTGAGCTGCTGCTTCAGTGGAGTCAAACACTGAGGAAATAACGATGTATGCTTGAGTGTGAGTTCCTACACCGATGACAGAAATCTGTTAGCAAAGACAAAATTCTGTCATGTGATTGGCTGCTTGGGTGATGTAAACATTAGTTGCGTCTTCATAATGCAGTGTCTTTGTTTCAAGTATTAAAGTAGAGTGTCAGTAAATCGTTCTCCTCTTTGACTGGATCACAGAAATGTCTGCTCAAATCCAAGGCATCAATTTCATGTCAACAAAGAGCAGAATATTATAAATACTACAATATTATACATGTATTATACTAAACGAGGGCTGCGATGTAAACCTGACAGGTGCATCGATAGCTCACAGTTAGGGAGCTAGGTAAGAGAAAAGCAACAATTTCAGGTGTGTTTATTGATATTTTACAAAACCAACGTCCCTGTGAAGGGTTAAAGCTCTACTGTATGACAAACTGCTGACACAAACATCGGAAAAAAACACAAACACCGATGACACAAGGTTAAAGGCTGAGCTTTGAGGACTGTTGGTTCTATATGACCATTAGCTCTCTGAGGAATCAGAATGTGAAACTTTTGGTTTTGTTTGTTAAAAAGTTCTCTGAAGACACAAAATAAAGTTTATGTAACTGTAACTGACATGAATATAAAACTATTCAAGCTTTTCCAACAAAGCTTTCTCTAAGGGTTCCTGGCTGTTCGCACCTTTGATGACAGACCTCACAGGGTTAAAACAGTCACACCACACCGTTGGTTTTGCATGTTTGTAGCTGTCTCTGCTGTTTTTGTCTCTTTGTGGACCCTATGTCCCCTCTGGGATCTTTTTCTCTGTGTTTTTGTTACAGAAATGTTCAGAGTCACTTCAAACAGAGGCTCTGGCCAATTTTAATGAGTTCCACTGAAAGACTACTCCTTAAAAATCCAATTAACCAACTCATCTGAGCCATATATAAAAGATGCTATTATTAACATTAATATTAATACAGGACAAACATGTGCGCATTACTTACTCCGTGTCAGACACATCCATCACATAAAAAACTTTCTGATGAGGTACAAGTATTTCTACTCCAACATGATGTGAGAGAAAAAGGCAAACAAGGTTTCTGCTGCTCTGCTGACACTGAGAGGACGAGGAGGGGTTACAGGTTTACTGCCCATCATGACCAGCAGCTCAACACGATGCATCCGCAGGGAGGTCATGTGATCCGGACAACGATGAGAGCGAGCAAGGTCAGGGTTTGTTGTATCCAAAGATTCCAACAGGAAAGTGTTTGACGTGTGTCGGCCACTGAGCTGCCAGCTGGAAAAACTTTACGTCATTCCACTCCACGCCGTCGACGGACACTGAGAGACACAAGGAGGAATTCAGTTCAAGTCATGCAGCGCCAAATCAAAGTCACCTCAAAGTGCTCTACACTGTAACTGCTTCAGCAGAAAGTAAAGTTTGAATCTTGAAAGTAGAGATAGTG
>NC_140562.1:46142223-46154723 GCF_057381845.1 Rhamphochromis longiceps
ATGCTTCAACCAGTAAATGACACAAAGAAGAGGCCAAACGACAGAGTCTCATCTCATATAAATGCTTGTTTTACTGAAACCAGCTCATTAAACTGCTGCTAAAATGTCAGGCTGCAATAATTGTGAGGAAACCTACCGAGAGGAGGCGGCTCCGGGCGTCCAAACAGCTCCCTCCAGCCGGCGTCCATGAACAAACCGCTGAACTTCCCATCCAGGGAAGACAGGTACTTGGCCAGCGGGTGGACTCCTGCAGAGAAACGCATTAGAGGAAGGTTCATGAGCCAAAACATGCTGTCCACCAGCCTAATGAGCTGCCTCACATGAACTCTACATAGCTTTAAGGAGCTCTACTCAGATCTAAAGAGAGCTGTGGATCTTTAAGCTTTCACCAGCAGCTACTGGAAACGCAGCTGGTACGAGTAAAGTTCTCACTGTGTCAGGGGAAAGGATGTAAGAAGCTTCAGGTCTTTACCCAAAACTCAACACATGAAGCACCTGCTCACTGATCCATGTCGGGGTCATTGGTCAAAAGAAGGAATGTAGGTCACTCCATCTGTAACCTGACAAATTTAAAACACTTTCTGATCAAATGTCTCTGATTTCAATACAATTTTTTATCAAGTATAAACATAGAGAGATGGAGAGTGAATGAATGGTGGTGAAAATGAAAAAAAGGAAACAGAATGTAAGAAAGGGTTAGAGCACAAGTAGAAAAGTGCACTGGGTCACCAACTGCTGCACCTGCACTGGGATAAGACCAGCACCCCTATTCCCCACAGCCCACCACGGCGGGGAATAGTGGATCCAGGGCCCGCAATGACAACACCCCACAGCACCATCTGCATGCTGTGACCGGTCATCCACTCAATCGACAACAGACACACAGAAAAGGAACAAGACGGGACGGTCCGAGTCGGAGTCAAGTCTCCTCTTTGGACTTAGGTCTTGACATATCCTCTGCCAGACACTCTGAACAGGCGTCCAGGACCATGCAGCACGCATGCAGCTATCAGCAGAGATGCCTGTGCAGGGGTTTCAGGCTGGAACACCAGAACATCCTTTGTCTGGTATCCGGTTGTTCAGTCTGACGTCACTAGCCGTGTCTGGGCCTAAACTCCGCTGCAGGTCCATATATCAAACAATCACTGTGGCATTACTGAGAGTTGAAAAACTGTCTAAAGTCTTTCATCTTTAATAAAATGATCAGCGTTCTGCTCTACCAGGTGTAACAATTGAGTTTAACATCCAGGCATCCATGAAAACGGAATTTATGACATTTAACGAAGTTAGAAGTTAGCAGGAAGTTAGCTCGCTAGCTTCTATCTAAATACAATATAGCATGTCCTGACTGCGGGGTTTTGGAAACAAATTAAAACGTACAGCTCTGTTATCACTTCCAGCATAAATGAAGACAGAAAACTAAACAGCAGTGACGTTTGTAGGGTTACTGAAGTTGGGCTAGCTGCTATTTAATGATGTGCTACGTGACCGCTAGCGACACAGCTATGTTAGCATAATATAAACAAGCTAACTTTTTTTCCACTCGATAAAAGTTAACGTGAGTGTTCTCGGTGGTCAGGAACAAATGTAATCGCATGGCAGGATGCTGTAAACGGACCAAACTTCAGCCAGGAGAACAACTGAGATAATCCATCCACAATACGAGGTTAGTCATTCATATACTGCTGCATGGGCTGGGCTGCAGTTACATCCTAAGGGTTTAAAAACTGAGCTTAAATAAATGATTAGCGGTAATAAAAGCCGAGGGAGGTCAACGGTGATCACTGACTGTTTTAGGAGCTTTTTGAGATCAAATAGAAGAAAATACAAAACATTAAACATGTTAACAACACAAAAGCCATATTAAACGCAGACTACTTTAGACCCGGAAGTAAGATTCATCACGTCATCACTTAACGACCGGATTGTGTGTCAAACTGAGAGTTTTGTACTGTGTATTTGGGACATTAGTCATCGTGACTCCACATGTTTGTGTCCAGATGTTTTGACCTGGGTTGATGCACCATCGACAGCAGCTCCCTGTCCTAACACGTCTGTAGGTTGTGAAAGAAACGCATCGAGTTACACAAGCAATAATTGTATTTCCTCCAGGATGTTACAGTCACGTATAAACCTGTAATATGGAAGCTCATCAAACAGCAGCTCTGGTTTTGGATGAATGGCTTTCATCTCTAAAATAAATGCAAGCTTTTATTAGCCTCACATAAATGATAGAAATATACTGGTCCCAGCACTGTGACTTACAGGATTGGCTTTTTGGATTTAAAGGTCAGTTCTTCCAAAGTGATTTGCATATTTTTGTCTCTATCAACTCCTGCGAGGGGATCCTTTATGAACAATCTCTGTGTCTGTATTCACTGCTGCATGCACTGTGTGCTTTCAGAAGATATTTTCTGAACACCTGAATGAACAGGACGAAGGAGCCGTGAGTCCAATGAGATGTAAAAAGGCTTTGAGGAGCTGCTTTATTAAATCGTCTGTGACTTCACCTGTCCAAGCAACTGCTTTTAAACCGTCACATTAAGACTCAAAACATTATTATAGAAATAATGGTTCACTTCTCTCTGTTTTCTCCACATAGAGATGTTACTGTGGATAAAGAGAAACCATTTCTTTGTTTTAAAGCAGTTTGGTGAACACTGATTACTTTGGCACATTCACAGTAAGAGGAGCACACTTCCTGGAAACACTGACTGCTCTGGAGCATCTAAAATACGTGCCAGTCAAAACCATGACAGCTAAGATAAATAAATATAAGTCCCACATTTGAGCACACAGTAATAAAAACTTCACATTGTTAAAGAATGGTGTATTTGTCATGGTTAGCAGGGCAAACCCAAGACTCAGGCACTACTGATATGAAGGAGCTTTATTACAGTTTTTCTCAGTTGCTTTGGTGCATTTCTCATAACAGAATTAAACTTTGCACAATAGTTAGTTCAACCTCCACAACATGTAGTCGTTTTGGCACAACCTTGTGGCGGTTTCATGTTCAAGGCAAATGCCTTTGGACATGAAGCAGTTGAGTAAGTACAAATATCTAAAGAATGGTCACTTTTGACTTGCTATTCATCACTATCTCCTTGCTTTTATCATCCATCCATCCATCCATCCATCCATTCGCTTCCGCTTATCCTTTTCAGGGTCGCGGGGGGCGCTGGAGCCTATCCCAGCTGTCATAGGGCGAGAGGCAGGGTACACCCTGGACAGGTCGCCAGTCTGTCGCAGGGCCAACACACAGGGACAGACAACCATTCACACTCACATTCACACCTAGTGGCAATTTGGATTATCCAATTAACCTATCCCCACAAGCTGCATGTCTTTGGACGGTGGGAGGAAGCCGGAGTACCCGGAGAGAACCCACGCAAACACGGGGAGAACATGCAAACTCCACACAGAAAGACCCCGGCCTGATGTTGGAATTTAACTCAGGACCTTCTTGCTGTGCGGCAACAGTGCTAACCACCGTGCCATCTCCTTGCTTTTATCATGAATGTCACAATTATTTATACTTGTACCGGCTGAATAGTCATTGTCCTTACAACTAATAGTCTTCATTTCATTGCTTGTGTCAGTGCACTCAAAATTGTTGAACATCTTGTCAAACAATTTGTACACCCATTTTGAAAACCCTATTTTTAAGGAGTTTCCATGAAAATCTCCATAAATTACTTTTCTCAGGTGAACCTTATCTCACACCAATGAAAATTGGTGTGTGTTACTCTTACTTGCAACCAATGAAAAGCCTCTTCAAGGTTCAAGGTTCTTTATTTGTCACATGCATAGTTATACAAGTATAACACACAGTGAAATGTAGCCTGACACGCTCCTCGACATGTGCAAAAAAATTGGGGGGGGGTGTAGAGGAAGAACATATATATATATATATATATATATATATATATATATATACATACACATATATATAGTATATACATTGGGTGAATGTGCAGTAGTAGCAGCAAGCAGGTGAATTCTGTACATTAATATGAATAGACATCTGACTATTTTACAGGATAGACAATATAAACATATTTAAAATTAAAGGAATTGAAATGTACATTGTGCCTTGGTTTAGTGTCTGGAAGAGTCCTGTCTCAGTCAGTTAAAGATGATGTGAGAGGGCGGGTGTGTGTGTTTAGGGCACGGATGGCTTGGGGATAGAAGCTCCTCTTGAGTCTCTCTGTCCTTGCCCGGAAGATGCAGAACCTTCTACCAGATTGCAGAAGTTGGAACAGTTTGTTGCCAGGATGGGACGGGTCCTTCAGTCTTCTACCCAGTCACAGGTGAATCGCGTTACAGTATCCCCTGCTCTACAAGTATATATATAATGTAAACCAGGATTGGCATGAGGTGCATACTGAATCTACAAAACTGCAGAACATGGAACGTCAGCCTTGTGGAAGAGGGGTGAGGATCGGTGGAGGATGAGGACAAAACCGGGCAAGAAGAGGCCAACCACATAGACACGTTCCTGACGAAATCAGGGCAACACTTGTGGGTCATGTGATAAACCATGGCCTCACAATGGCCGAGGCTGGTCGAAGGGTGCAGCCAAATGTTGGGAGAACTACTGTAAGTTCTATTATTCAGACATTTCGTCGGGAAAACAGGTGAGCATACTGTAATGTAGTTATTCAGCACAAACTAATTTGCTCTGCACTTTCATAGTCATACAGGAGATTTGCATTAGGACATGACCTTATAGATCTTTACATATAGACGTACTGTAACTGAAGCGCAGACTTGGTGTGGCATAGTGTGCTGTGGTACAATACAGTAATGCTGTAAAGAAAGGAGTTTAGAATGATAGTCCTGTAACCATTACTGTAAGCATGTTTGCGTTTATTTATGTTTGTGTTTTTTCATCTGCATCTCAAAAAGGACTGCCAGACAACCTGGAGAGGTGGACGAGGTCGACTTATGACTCCGCAGCAAGAGGAAAGAATTTGTGCAATGGTGGCTGCAAACAACGCTTTGAGACTGAGAGAAATACAAAGAGCTGTCGTAGAAGATGACACCATCTTTGGAAATATTCAGTCAATATCAATGCCCACCATAGACAGAGTCCTCAGACGGAATGAAATGTCCATGAAGCAATTGTGCAAAGTACCATTTGAACGGAACAGTGAAGGAGCTCCGTCACCAGTATGTACAGGTAAAACATGTTTGCATATGTACCTCTGTTTACTGTAAAAGTTTAGGCCATGTACTGCACTTACATTTATGCATGTTACTGTAATCCTATTCACAGTTCAAACTGTACAATCTGTTGTGCCAAATGCACCATTACAGACTTTTTTATTCTCATCCTTTGGATAGCGTATCCTGGAATTGGAGGCCAGGGAACCCCTGCACACGTTTGTATATCTTGACGAAGCTGGATTCAATCTCACAAAAGGCAGACGGCGTGGACGAAAGAGCCACCATTGATGTCCCAGGCCAACGAGGAGGAAATATTACAATGTGTGCAGCAATCTCAGAAAATGGCGTTCACACCCATATTCCTCGTATTGGTGCATACAATACACAACACCTGTTGGCTTTTCTGGACGCTCTTTATCGGGCCCTAATCCCACAAAATGAAAGGGATGATCCTGGTGACAATCGGACAATGTATGCAGTGGTTTGGGATAATGTTAGCTTCCATCACTCTGCTGTAGTCAGGCAGTGGTTTGCAGCACACAACAGGATGCTTATG
Organism: Rhamphochromis longiceps; assembly: GCF_057381845.1. Taxonomy (NCBI): domain Eukaryota; kingdom Metazoa; phylum Chordata; class Actinopteri; order Cichliformes; family Cichlidae; genus Rhamphochromis; species Rhamphochromis longiceps. The sequence continues at coordinate 46,147,949 of NC_140562.1, forward strand.
GAGTTTCTTCCTCCTTACAGTCCATTCCTAAATCCAATTGAGGAGTTTTTCTCTTCCTGGAGGTGGAGGGTATATGACAGGCATCCACATACCCAAATGACCCTGCTAGCAGCTATGGATGCAGCTTGTGATGACATCACAGCAGAGTCCTGCAGAGGGTGGATTCGACACTCCAGAAGATGCTTTCCCCGATGCATCGATAGAGCTGACATTCGCTGTGATGTTGATGCAAATATGTGGGCAGACAGACGGGAGCGTCTAGATATCAATGATTGATATGCAGCAGTGTCTGTTTTTCAGTTTTTTGTTTCATGACTACTGCAGTAAGGTTTACTGTCTAAGTGAGTTTGTTTGCTGTAAAATGTTTGATTTGCTGTATTTCCCCAGTTGCACAAAGCTGTGAACAGTTTCAATTAAATATTATCAAGAGTGCAGAGGAAGTGTCTTGATTTTCCTTTACAATTTCTGGTTTTCAACATGCCGTGCATGCTGTCCAGACTTGACATGTCATTGGGAAGCACCTACAAAGAACTCCGTCACAATGAGAACATGTTCAAACCATTTGATTTTGTGACCAAAGGTGCTGGTGTGATGACTTGTAATTGTGACAGCCCTGACACTTTGATATAAGTACTTGCTTTTGATGAATATATCATCTGTTTTGATTAAGGGACTTGCTTTTGAAGCATTGACTACTTATTTTGAGCAACTGACTTTTCTTTTTGATGAAGTACCAAAGCAACTGAGAAAAACTGTAATGGAGAGTGAACATATAACAAAGGTGAGGGTGGCGGAAACAGAACTGGGAAAACTAAGCAAACGCAAACCTTGATGCAGGGAGACAGAGGATGATGCAGGGAAAGAACACACGGGGTTTAAATACTCACAGGAGTAATCGTGGGATGGGATACAGGAGGGGAACACAATGCTCCTTTCAAAACACTGCAAATTGTCACGTTTATGAATAAGTAGATTGGGTGAAATTTGGCTGACGAGACACAGACGTAAGGCTGACAACACTCACATGAGACAGAGACCTTCAGAATAAAACAGGAAACTCACAGACACAGAACCCGACAAGACACTGAACTTAACAGATTCACGAGCAGACGGTGAGTGACACCACACAGACAGAGGGAACACAGAGAAGTGTGAGCACAGAACAGAAGCCAAACAAATGGCAAACCTCAACAAAAGACATAACAGAATAAACAAGAACATCGAATAATATAAAGAAATACAAAATGCTGAGTCGTCACACTCAGGGCCGTGACAGTATTTCTGAATGATATATATTTAATAAATCTGCAAACTAACAACTGCACAATACTTGTTACAATTAAATTATTTGTAACAAAAATGAAGAAAATGTCATTTTCACCCAACTTTTACGCTGAACAAATACAAAAACCAAATGATCAGTAGATATAGAACAAATACTGGCGTCTCCAGACGGTACTCTCATCGCAACTGAGACAATGATTTAGTGAAATGTGTGTGTGTGTGTGTGTGTGTGTGTGTGTGATAGGCGCACCAATAGGGATGATGAGAAAGCGGATGTAGCTCAACCAATCAGACGTCTTGCTGGCCAGCTGCTCGACGAAGCAGCAGAGCACTGTGGTCAGGTAGCTCTGATCTCCTCCCACTGCCACCTTCATGGTGGGCGGAGTCTGCGAGTTGCAGTTACAGCTGCAGAAACGGATTCAGGTCAGAGAGAATATATATTCATACATATATGTATGCAAACTTGTTTATAATCAAATGAATTTTTTGACGTAAGTATGCAGGACAGGATTCAGAGCTCAGCCAGATTCAAACACTGATGTCTGTGCAGAATAAAAGTACGGATGTTCTTACAATCTCTGGATGCGTCCGATGATGGCGCTGAAGGCGGCCTGAACATCAGCCGTTGAAACAGTGCAGACGATTGGCTGATCGAAGAGAACCTCAGAGAGATACTAAGGAGGGACAGCGCAGACACAAAGACACGTTGGGCTCTGAACGATCATAGAAACTGAACTCAGCTTGATTCAAACCCCTGAAAGACAGAAAAAGGATGCGTACCTGTCCCTGCCAGTCTGTGGTGTTGATCAGGATAATGGAGTCAGGTATCTGATCATCAGAGAACAGGATGTGGTTCAGCTGATCCAAAACCGACTTTCTAGCTACCTAAAAACAAGCACCAGTCTTTAGTATCAGATATGAAGTACTGCAGTTCCTCTAGTGCCCACTTGAGGCCCCAAACGTGAATCGGTACAGCGACTGTGTCTATCTTTCACTTGGAGATAAGTTATCTGAATTTCAGTAGGGGGGCCAGACCTCAAACACCCCCCTCCTGGTTCGCTGTCTATCTGTGACCGCCCCTGCACTTTAAACTGTGTTTTCTCGTTTTGGTGCCCGACCAACATCCTTTTTTCAATTCATTCACTTCTCATTAGTAAATGCACATCTGCCCAGCCCGGAAGCTAACACCAGTCTCCTCTGAGGGCCCCAAAACGGAGCCTCAATTCATCCTCACGCCATCCGCCATTATCACGAGAAACGGCGTGACAACAGGATGTGGTCCCAGCTAAAGAAATACAGGTAAGGCAGACAGTTCACTCTGACCCTGAACCTGAATCTGACCCTCTGCAGGCCATCAAACAACACGGCATCCTTTCATTCCTAACATGTTACTCGTCGACATCAGAGATATCCAGCACGATCTTTCCCATTGAGACCTGACGTGTTTCAAAGTGTTACATTTCTGAGAGCAGTGTACACATCTGCAATTTTCTGTATGGATGAAAAGGAGGCGGATGGCACAGTGACGTCGCACACACACACAGATAATGAGGTGACGGCATGCAGCATCAGTGATTTTAACACCAAAACAGGAGCAACACTGACACCTGGTGGTGGAACATGTTCCTGCTGACACTAAGGCCCCTTTTCCATTAGTGCCTGCGTGGATCGACTGGGCACCACTCGACTGGAATTGACTGGTTTTCCACTACAATCCAGTACTCAGGTACTCAGCTCAAGGGTTGTCAGGTCCTGTGTGGGGTGATGGAGCACCTCTTCAACCTGAACCTGAGGCTGGGGAGAGTCCCACAGCTCCCACATGGATTCTGGACTACCTCCCCGACCGACCACAGTATGTGAGGACTCAGGCCTGTGTGTCGGACAGGGTCGTCTGCAGTACAGGGCCCCACGGGGAACGGTTCTGGCTCCGTTCCTCTTCACCATCTACACTGCGGACGTCTCCCACAACTCCACCCACTGCTTCCTGCAGAAGTTCTCTGACGACTGCAGGCGGCCCATCACTGATGGGGACGACGAGGATACAGAGGACTGACCCAGGACTTTGTGGACTGGTGCCAGCCGAACTACCTCCAGATCAACACCAGTAAAACCAAGGAGCTGGTGGTAGGCTTCCACAGGCACAAACATCCCCCACTGCAACCACTGAACATCCAAGTTATGGACATCGGAGGTCTTTCCTTCCGTCAGCTGTCAGACTCTACAACAAAGACTTTACAGATGACCACACACGTGCAGACAGACACACACATCCCATACACAATGGTAACTTTCGCCCTGTATCCCTGATGTGCAATATTACCAAGTGCAATTGGTAGCATGCAGGCTGATGACATCACATTTTAGTCTCTGCTCGGATCACCTTTCCCGGCTGAGAAGGTGCTAAAAATCGATCCGACTAGCTACTAATAAAAAGAGGCTTAAACCCCTGGAACTGACGCTTTCTCACCTGTGGAGCAGGTATCCTGCAATCAGACGATGTCCCACTGTCGATGCTGCTCGTTCGGTCCATGCCTCTCGAGTTCTGTCTGTCCTTCATAGCGATGATCCACGTGTGGCGAGACGACTGACTTCCCGTGTTACTGCAGGAGGAGCACACAGGTGTATGAGGCGTTTTTACACAGCTGTTCATACCTGTAGGAGCTCAAACATTACGTGTGTGTGTGTGTATACCTTGGTGACATGTGTGTCTGAGACTCTGTTTTACATAGTTTGGCAGCTGGGCCTGTGTCTGTTCCCATGGCAACATCATCTTCCGGTTTCTGTGGAAAACAAGAAGAAGAACTTTATCTGTCCATGAAGCCAGATAACACACACCAATGAGTTAAACTGCAGGAATGTCTTAAAGACATAAAGACCTGGATGGCCGCTAACTTTCTGCTTCTTCATTCAGATCAAACTGAGGTTATTGTACTCGGCCCTGAAAAGCTTAGAAATATGGTATCTAAGCAGATTCTTACTCTGGATGGCATTACCTTGGCCTCCAGTAACGCTGTGAGGAACCTTGGAGTCATTTTTGACCAGGACATGTCCTTCAATGCACATTTTAAACAAATATGTAGGACACATGTTGTCACTGTCAGAGCTTCATTACTTGAGTTAACGGCTTGATGGCTCGTAAACTCTTACGTGAGCTGGTCTTGGAGTAGAAGATGGAGAGGGGGTGCTCGGCTGATTAATTTACTTTGGGTAAGGTAGCGATAATGACTGTGTTGATTTCTGAAACAAAGAGAGGTGATGGTGAGCAGTCTTGGAAGGGCTGGTTGAACTGAAAGCCTTCGCTTGGAGAGTTGTTTTGAATTCTGTGTCAAGGGGGGAGGGTTTAAATGATGCTAGTGATTCAAGACTCAAGATTCTTTATTCGTCACATGCATAGTTATACAAGTACATGTGGTGAGTAAAGAAGGTTGAATCTTGAATCACTAGCATCATGTGAAAGCACATGAGAAGTGAAGGGATGCCTTGAGGAATTTTGTGCACGACGGAGTTCAGATAAAAGGAGATGGATCGACGTAGCAGACCGGATTATTGGCTGGCAAGAAAAATGCTAGAAGGTTTTCCAGAGCAGCATTTGGTCTCTTTGAAGCGCCGCCATGACATTCAGAGTGTTTGCGTTTCTTGGATTGCTGGGAGGGAAACCGATGAAGCAGAGCTGTGTAGTCCTTCATCTGAGGTGCTGACGGACGCGATTGTAAGCAAATGGAAGGGTGAGTAAGATTATGTTACTCGTGTAAGATAAGCTGTGTTAAAGACTTTCTCGAAAGGTGTTTCCACGAAAACAAGAACGGACAAGTTGTAGAGCTGGGGATGTGTATATAGACAAGAACTGGAAGGGGCGTGTTTGGAGGCGTGGCCCCGCTCCTGAAATTCAGATCATTTATTTCCAATTATTATTAATCTCTGTCTCTCTTCCACAGCATGTCTTTATCCTGTCTTCCTTCTCTCATCCCAACCAATCACAGCAGATGGCCCCGCCCCTCCCTGAGCCTGGTTCTGCTGGAGGTTTCTTCCTGTTAAAAGGGAGTTTTTCCTCCCCAATGTCACCAAAGTGCTTGCTTACGGAGACCCGCGAGGGACATGGGAGGAAGAAAAATGAAGATGAACTTTGAGCTGGTGGGTAAGACGTCTCTGAAAACGTCGGAGCACTTTTGCAAATATAGACAGATATTTGAAGTTTACACAGCCCGAAAATATCTTACAAGTTTATTTTGTGACCATTTGTGAGTGATAAGAGTAATATTAAAACTAAGTAGCTGCTGCCATTGTTGGAAAGGATAGGTTGGGCCACGAAGGATGCATTTGGAGCAGCCTTCGAATTGGGACTGCCTTCGTCACCTGGCTCGTCACCTATCCCAGAATTCATAGCGCGGCCCAGTCAATTCCAGTTCCCAACAATGGCAGCAGCTACTTAGTTTAAATATTACTATTATCACTCACAAATGGTCACAAAATAAATGTGTAGCATATTTTCAGGCGAGAATGCAGCTGTGTAAACTTCAAATATCTGCTCGCTTTATCAAGACACCACATATTTGCAAAAGTGCTCCGACGTTTTCGGAGACGTCTGTTACCCACCAGTTTGATGTTTTGCGAGATCTCGCAAAAGTTTTGCAAAAGTTTACCTTCATTTTTTTCCTGCCATGTCCCTTGCAGGGCTCCGTACTTGCTCATAGGGGGTCATATGATTGATGGGTTTTTCTCTGCATGGATTATCGTAGGCTCTACCTTACAATATAAAGAACCTTGAGACGACTGCTGTAGTGATTTCTAGGGATAAAATTGAATTGAATATAACAAGTGTGTGTGTCTTTGTGTGTGTGTGTTTCAGATTCACCCTCGGCCCGGTCTCCTCTCCTTTCACCTCCTCAGAGTCTCCTCGTAGATCTGCCGCCTGTGTAACAACAGCAGGATGCAGTTACACAGCTTGATCTGCAGGGGGCGACACAGCTTCTAAAGCTGCATCCATCATACACCGATGTCTCCTGACAGGAGCTTCAGGTTCTGGATGTTCACATGATGATGCTGTGTTTCACTCACAGCTGCAGTCCGTTCTCTCTGCTGACTCCCGATCTCAGTCTGAGAGCTCGACTGAGAGACGCCCTCGAAGAACGGCCTGCGGGTGGAAAACAGCCAGCATAGTCACCACCTCACACCTCAGATAGACTCAGAATTGCGATGGGACACTAAAAACACACAAATATGTTTGACTAACATTTTGACTGGAGGTCAAACTTCCTGTCCAGCTTGACGAGCTGTGAACGCAGACAGGTGTGTTTCAGGCTCACCTGAGCTTGGGTTTGGGAGTGCTCTGGATGCTGTCGTTGTCGTCCAGCTCAGGGCCGCTGTCACTCGGGTTGTAAACTTCCAGGCTGTCGTACAGGAGGTCCAGGTTCTCCTCGGCCTCCTGACTCTGACCCACGGGGTCCGAGTCCAGAACCTGCAGGAAACGAGCCAATTGGGGTCACGAAACAGA
>NC_140562.1:46159723-46182223 GCF_057381845.1 Rhamphochromis longiceps
GATAATGAAGAAGATTTCCTTTAAAATCATTATTTCAGGTATTATTTGCACCTGTTTGGAGGTGATGCATGACTTGCTTTAATCTTCGCTGCTTCCTGAGTCAACAGGACATTTAAGAGGATTAACACTGACTGCTTGGCTTCCTTAACCCCTGCACGAACATGTTGCTAATCTTCCCGGAAACAGGCAGGTGGCGATCAGAGAGAACGAACGCTAATCGGCTGTCATCAGGAATTTTTGTCCACTTCTAATTGGCTGCTGAAAGCTGATGTAATCACTGAGGTCATGACCTTGCAGGTGTCTCTGGTCTTAACACCGCTGATAAGCCAGAACCAGGTGAAACCCCTGAGCATTGCGGGACAGTGAGGAGGAGCAGCTTCACTTTGAACCACCGACAGTTTACATCAGATCAACTCGACAGGAGATTGATCTGATTCATGATCTGAGCGTCCTTTATGAGAGTGTAAAGGACGCTCCGGTGTCTCCTCTGCCAAAGGAAGTAATAAAGGAAGCACTGAAGCTGATCTGACTTCAAGTTGACGTCAGGAAGTCTGAAACCATCCTGTCATCCTGTGGATGAACTGCTGAATGACAGCAGGCACAGCCCTGCTCTCCCTTCTGTTGCACCTGATCAGTTTAAAAGGAGAGTTTCACGTTACTGTGCAAACACGGTGTTTTACAACCATCACCGACAAAACAACTGGACGGGCTTCACCTGCACGCATCAGCAGGTTGAAGGGCATCAGTCTTAATAATAAGGTATACAGCACAATGCCAGGGTGTGTGCGATCATAAAACACCCACAGACCTCTGAGAAACTCACACTGCCAATTCAGGTTTAACAAACTGCAGACAGAACAGCTCTCAGCAGCAGCAGGATCCCTGTGAGCGTCCACAGTCACACGCTGTACAAACACCTCTGACTGGACTGAAACTAAAAATGAACACAAACTAAAACAACAGGAACCAAGTCTGGACTTCTGCATGAGCAGGTTCATGGAAATGATAAAGATCATCATTCATCAGTAATTACAGGCACAGAGGCTCGAGTTCCCCAGACTCACCTGAACGCACCTGCTGCATCTTTACTGATCACACATGAAAACATTTACACACACACAGAACAAACAGGTGCTGTGTAGAAGCCCGTCGTCCTCTCCTCTCTGCCCGGGCATCGATCCTCTTACCTGGGCACGCAGCTCGGGGAGGACCGGTCGATCTCCCAGGTAGCGAAAAGGTTCATGGGCACCGGGCCGCGACCGTCTGGCTCCCCGGCAGCCTCGGTCCCCGCTGACGTGTCGGTGGACCACCGGAGTCCTCCTCGGTCCACAGCCGCCGCCATCGTTTCCTCTCCCGGTCGGCAGTCTCTGCGATGCCGTGAGCTGATCCTCCAGCCCGGCTACCAGTAAGGGCGGGGCTGAGAGCCGGGGGAGGGGGGGCTGATCCAAGAGCAGACACAGCAGAGCTGCTCAGCACATCCTGGTGAGGAGACACCTCCGTCTCTTCTTCTGGGTTTCCAGCAGAGCGAGCCCTCCACTCCTCAGCTCCACCTTCAGCATTCATGCTCAGAGAATCCAGGCATGAAATAAAAATGTCCCACTTCAGCTGATCCAAAATGCTGCAGCAAGAGTCCTGACAGGGACTAGAAAGAGAGCAGATTTCTCCTGTTTTGGCTTCCTGTTAAATCCAGAATTCAAAATCCTGCTCCTCACATACAAGGTCTTAAATAATCAGGCCCCATCTTATCTTAATGACCTTGTAGTACCATATCACCCTATTAGAGCACTTCGCTCTCGCTCTGCAGGCCTACTTGTTGTTCCTAGAGTATTTAAAAGTAGAATGGGAGGCAGAGCCTTCAGTTTTCAGGCCCCTCTTCTGTGGAACCAGCTTCCAGTTTGGATCCAGGAGACAGACACTATCTCTACTTTCAAGATTAGGCTTCAAACTTTCCTTTTTGCTAAAGCATATAGTTAGGGCTGGACCAGGTGACCCTGAATCCTCCCTTAGTTATGCTGCAATAGACATAGGCTGCCGGGGATTCCCATGATGCACTGGGTGTTTCTTCTTCACTCACTATGTGTTAACAGACCTCTCTGCATTGAATCATATCTGTTATTACTACAGCCTGTACATACTTATAGTTATAGAATATTCACAACATACTTCATACCGTGTACATTATAACATACCATAATAGACCCATTTCTGTAATATACTCACATATCTATATTATTGCTAATATATATTGTAATATATCTATATCACTAAAGCACTTCTGGATGGATGCAAACTGCATTTCGTTGCCCTGTACCTGTGCATGTGCAATGACAATAAAGTTGAATTCTATTCTATTCTATTCTATTCTATTCTATTCTATTCTATTATTAACCTCTGTCTCTCTTCCACAGCATGTCTTTATCCTGTCTTCCGTCTCTCACCCCAACCAATCACAGCAGATGGCCCCGCCCCTCCCTGAGCCTGGTTCTGCTGGAGGTTTCTTCCTGTTAAAAGGGAGTTTTTCCTTCCCACTGTCACCAAAGTGCTGCTCATAGGGGGTCATATGACTGTTGGGTTTTTCTCTGTATGTGTTATTGTAGGGTCTCCCTTACAATATAAAGCGCCTTGAGGCGACTGTTGTGATTTGGCGCTGTGTAAATAAAGTTGAATTGAATTGAAATGTTAGCTAACTAGTGACAGAATCGATACCTCAGAGGAAAATGAGGACACTAAAACTAAACATCAGTGTAAGCGAACAGGTCAGTGCTGCAACAATGATCTTATGTTAAACCGAGGATACACTGTGGCTGTTCGGTGTTTGGCTTGCTGCACTGAAGCGGGAAATTCCAGCTGTTAGTCGTCATATTTGGGTTTGTGAAGCACTTTATAAACGAGGACTGTGGAGGAGAGCCTGTCTGAGTCAGGTGACAGGTGGTTACCAGACCAACAGAAGCTGATTTTTCCTCCTCTGGCTGAGAGCAGTCAGCTGACACGATCAGCACTAATTCATGCAATAAAGCACATGCAGACAGTTTACTTCATACTCATCACACCACAAACAACTACGTTTCTTCCTGAACCACGATCTGCAGGGAAAGTAGGTGAAAAAGAACATCACGTCACATCATCTCACTGACTGGATTCCTTCATATTAGAAGTGAGGACTGATGGTGAAGGAGACAGTAAAGCTGAGGACCTGCTGATGGACGTCAGGATTTCGACTTCAGTCTTGTTATGTCAACCTCTGATGCTGTAAACTGTTTGGATGTGTTTAGGAAATATAATATTTTATAGTTACATCTGTGTGAGTGTTTGACGGCAGGGTTTAGGGGGGTAAATTAGAGTTTCATGTCCCCTTTAAAAATGAACTCAGCGGTCTCAGTGTAGCCTCTTTGTGATAATTACTGCGATTTAAACAGAGCAGAGAAACAGCACAAACATGCTCATGCGTGTCTGTAGGAGAGCTTTACGGAGCTGAACAGCTGCCCTGGAAAAGAAAGAAAAAACAAGCAGTTTACTGCCAGTGTTTTTCTGCCTGAAATGGCATCACCATCACATTTTAATTCTCTTTTCTTCTTTTTTAATTTGTCCTTCACCTGACGATGAATTTATTTTAATGTGTGAGGTCTGGCTCCATCTTGTGGCCACACTGGCGTACTGCAGGGATGATTCTGTTTACATGTTCGTGCACTGGCTTTGAAATAAGAGGGAAAAAACTTAAAATCAGACCTGAAGGCAGATAAAACGAAGAGTCTGCAAACAGGAAACTAAACTTTCACATTTTAGACTGACCACAAAGCTGCTTTGCTTTGAAAGCATACTGGCTTCAAATTGTATTTTAGTCATTTTATTAGTTTTCTTTTCCAAATATGAACCATCAACAAAAGCAGCACAGTCACCTCAGCCCTGCGTTACATGATGATGGACTTCTACAGGTAGGACGGAGCCTTGTCAGCCGTTTGCTGGTCGTGTCGCTGAGTTGACGTCTGTTGCTCTGTCATAATTTATGAATATCCTGAGAAACAACTTCTTCACCAAACGTCCGTACTCTGAAAAGTGTCCAGAAACTGAGATTACACCTGTTCAGGTAACGACGCCACCTCCCTTGCTCCTTTCCTCACACGGCCCGTATCTTTATAAGTGTAATGTGTGGAAGCACACCAGGTAAAAGCTCCAGCATCGTCTCCTCAGCCAGTGAAGAATCATCATTTTCATCCACGATATCTTCTCTTCATGCTGAGGAGCTGCTGTGCGGCTTCAACACTGACACTGAGGAAGGGTTCGCTTGGATTTGTGTTACTGTTTATGGACCTAACAGGCTGAGCTAGTGTTTCAATTCTCTCAGATTACATCAGAGCCCTCTGAGCCCAAATCGGCTCTACTTCATATCTGCTCACAGACATGAGAGCAGCATCAATCTGAACCTGCCAACAAGAAGCTTTCAGGGCATTTTCCAAGTGACTGGTTCTCAGAGACGTGTGACAGGTTTAATTTCAGCACTCTAAAAATGAATTTTACATCCCCACCATATATCTGTGTGAACAAGATGATTTCTACTCATGTTTTAAGTGAAATTCTTTTTATATCAGAGCAAGAGCAGGACAACAACAACAAAAACGACCTTTCCTTAGAAACGGTCACGTTTGAGTTCATGAACAAGAATCTGAAGAAATGTCCAACCTGTTGATCAGTATTACAGCAACGCAGTGAGAGCATGTTGGATTCTGGGACTGCAGACGCTGAGTCAACCTGCGCTCCTCAGATCGGGAAGTTTCTCCACGGCACCGCAGATGCTCGTTTATCCCAAACCAGTCGTGTCCCGTCGCTTCAGTTGGGTTTCTCCTTCTTTTATCTCATCGCCATTCAAGCTCACCTCTTGTTGACTGGCATCATCACCGCCCTCCTCGCCTTCTTCCTCCTCTTCCTCCTCTTCTGGGATGCTGGTGAAGTCCTCAATCACGACTCTGGGCAGCCCCACGTGCTGACCGCCGTACACCTGAACCTCCTCCTGAGAGTTCTTCTGGATCTTGGCGCCCCGATCCGCCGGAGGAGCAGCCGGCTGGTGTTTCCTGTACTGCAGCAGGCTGCAGCTCTTCATTAAGATGGCGATCACATTCTTTCCCATCATGATCCCCGACACTCGGATGTCCCCGTAGACCAGCAGGTTTCCCGTGCGGATCAGGAGGGTGATGATGTTGATGGTGGCGAGGCTGAGGATGGGATAGAGCATCATTTTGTGGGGGACGATGTTCACCCCCTGCATGCTGATCTCGCTCAGGGAGACACACGGCAGCACCAGGAGGAGGATGTAGCAGTAGAAGAACATCAAACCCTCCACCCACAGAGGGAGTCCTTCACTTTGAAGCTCCCACAGGTTCGCTTGAACATCCACGACATCCAGCAGGTCCAGCACCACCCAGAACAGGCGGCTCCGTATCTCCTCTCTTTTTTTGTATGGTCGCAAGTACTCCAGGTGATCTATCGCAGCCAGTGTTATGAACACAATGGGAATGCAGATGGACAGCAGCAGCGTAAGACCTCTCCGGGACACACCTACATCCACCACCTCCACACCTGCGGCCGTGTCCTGGGACTTGTAGTTCTGATAAACAAAGTAGACCTTGATCTCCAAGACAAAGATGTAGAAGAACCAGAGCATCATGGCATAGCCTCGCCTCGCGGTGTGCACCTCTGACCCAGCCCAGACGGCCACGTATCGAAGGACGACGAGGAAACACGCGTCGCTTGCCAACACGGTGACGCACACAGCGAGCCTCCGGGAACCCGGATTCTGCTCCACCAGGTAGGCGTCTATGAGTGCCAGGCTGGTCACGATGAGGACTGCCGTCAGGCACACGTGGGGCTTGTTTGGTTGCGGGATAACCATCTCTATTTGAAGCCAGCAGAGAGTCAACGGTCCAAACGCTTACGCCAGTATTTCTGCGAGAGAGTCGGCTACGATCCGAGTCATGACAGCGTCTTTATGGAAGGGTGCAGGTGAGGTTCTGCTTGGGCGTAACTTTCAATCGGAAACAGCCCTCAGTTCAAACTCTGCAGTCCAGTTACAGAAAGAGGACGCTTGGACATCAGCGTTCATCCCTTATTTTCCAGATCTTTATGCCACAGCTTACGTTGCCTGAGATATTTAAGATATTTCACTAAATTCCTCACTTTAAAGCTTGGATGAAGGTTGTGTTCATGTTTTCCTTTGGTCCACGTCCAGCAGCAGTTTCGAACTACCATCCAAACCGAGGTGAAACAAACTGAAGGTTAGCATCAGTGCTCCTGCTGTCTCTCTCTGAGACGACAGTGTGGAAATCTTTGGATTGTTGTGGGAGCAGAATCAGCACATCCACCTCTGGGCTTCCTGTTAAAGCTTGGTTAAATTTAAAAGTCTGTGATCTCCACACAAGCTGCAACTTTAGAGACTTCAGAGTTTCTCTTAGTGTTTCTGAGGAGGAGATGAAAGCTGCTCGTCTCCCCTGCGGCTCCTCGTAACTCAAAGTTTGTGCTGTAAAGTTTTGCAGAAAAAGCTTTTTGTTTTTTGACACGTTTTAAAGAAAGCTTCTTCAAAAATCAAAACACTGAAACAATCAGGACGAGTGAGCGGGCTCATTATTGCCTCCACGGCTGAAATCCATCGCCACGGCGCCGATCATCAAGCCGGACCGTCGTCGCTCCCTTCTGAGCGTGCAGAGAGTCTTCCTCGCGTTTTCTATCTGCAGGCTCTGCTTTCAGCACGAGTTTCCCAACATCTGTGAGGGAGGGAGGGAACGAGCCTGCTCGACTCTACGTTTTTTTCTTCACCCTCAGCAGCATGTCCTTGTTTCTGCACACACACACCAAACTGTTTACACCACCGAGCTGCGCTCTCAGGGAGGAACGCTGTTTTCCATAAACATTTGAAGGGCTTCTGGAACAGGAAGTCTCTTCAAATCACATTTGTTCATTCTTCATCAACATGTTTTACAGCGAACAAAGTGAAACGCTGCGTCCAGGTCTCTAATCTAGCTGAAACTGTGCTGTAGTCACAGCGAACTGTGAATCTGAGCGCCGCGTGACCACCCACACAAAACCTCCACATCAGCTCATAGAGGAGTAGAAGAAGTTCAAACTGGAAGCAAAGAAACGGCAAATTTTCTCCAAAAATCTCACCTTTTCAGGCTGCTGCAGCTCCTCCCTGCGTACAGTCTGAGACTCTCTGCACCCACTCATCAATGAACAGGTGGTAAAAACCAATCAAACTAATCATATGCTCGTATTTTCAGCCACCGCGGATGCAGCATCTGTGCAAGGGTGGCTGAAATGGCTGAAACGATGCTAAAGCGCGACATGACTTTTGCGTGCGGTAGTATCCTGGTGCAGGTGTGTGGTTCTCTTCTGAAAATACTGGGCGTAAAGCAGCGTCTCAGACCTCGGTCTGTGATCCCTGTGGAGAGTCACTGGAAAATGAGGTGAGCCTCAGGTCTGAAAGGAGTTTCCTTTGGGCCCAACGTAGGAGGCAGGAAGCTCACAGACAGCTTCCAGGAGAGGTTTTGAGTCCAAACATTAGGGAACTCTCAGGGAACATCGGGGAAGAGCTGGCTTTGTACGATCACTTCTTTTCTCTGCTTTTAAGCTCTGCTGAAACAAAGTTGGTCAAAACAGAGGAAGCATCGTCTCAATGGCCTCTGACGTCTTCCCCATCCTCCCAGTGTGGGCTACAAACGCACTGATGGGCCACAGGAAGCCTTCCTCTCACACAGAATGAACTGTGTTCCTGTTCTTCTGCTGGTCACAGGAGTTTACCTGGAGTCTGATGGACACACGAGGACAAAGTTTGGTGCTGTTGACACTGCTCTCTGTGTTTGTGTTCAAAGCAGTGATCACAGGCTGCGCTTCGTGAGCTTCAGGTGTTTGTTGATCATCAGTTCAGTCTTTTTTTGGAAGCTCTGATCTTAATGACCTAACTTTTATCTGGGCTAAGCTTTTTATGGGAAGACCACATTAAAAAGTCATGAGAAAATGCTCTGGAGCTGCATGAGGATGAATTACATTAGCCCAGTTACTGCCTCATACGGCTGACTCCCGCTCAGCGCCGCGTTCAAGGACGGATCTGACATTCTTTCAAGCTCGCTACTGCTGCGACAGGGCCAGCGGTGACACGAGGGGACGCCTGGCTCCACATCAGAGGTGCAGATTTCTCATTTAGTGGGTCACGAGTGAAACCAGCTGGTGGCTTTGCAGCACATTAGGATAAAAATCCTAACGAGGCATTAGAGCTGAAAGAAACTAAAGCATGAACTTAAAGTGGAGCATGAGCTCACTCAGGTGGCTGACCCATCACAGCAGAGTGCGGCGAGAGGCTGTTAACAGCAACTGCATCTCTGCAGTGCATCCAGCGTCAGAAACATGTAAATGGATCAAAACAAAAGGAAACGCACGTGAGCAGGAAAACCGTCACACCACAATCGTCTGCTGAGGTGAGCGTTAGCGCCTTATCTCATGTCATCGGCGTAAATGCAAGCAGCTGAGCTCTCTGTGGAAGGAAAGCGTCTCGCTAAGACCGCAGGCCGACGGCCTCGGCTCTGCCTGCAGCTCCATTTTTCCCTGATGCAGGAACTCTGCACTCCTACGCTCACTTCAAAGCCAGCTGGAGGGAACACAGGAGCCATTAGCATAGATTAGCATATACCTACAGACGAACCCCATCCAGCAGCAGCTGTAAACTCTCCATCCCGGGATGAGAAGCTCTCAGGAAACAGATTTTCCTTCTGATCCTTCCTGGAGCCAAGCGCATTTTCATTAAGCAGTTCGGCGTTGCCAGCATTTCAGAAATCTTTGTGTTAGCGCGTCTGATGAAGCTCGTCCGTCTGCGTTTCCAGTTTGGGGTGAGGTTTGTTAGGAGCGGCCGGGAAAGGAGGAACAGCGTCGATGGGAAGTTTTGTGGATGAACACTGAGCATCAACAGGAGCAGCATGAAGGGAGACATAAAGCACGAAGCAGCCGTCCTCCATACGACCTCTGACCTCTCTCATGTTTTCCTTCGAACACCTGAAACCTCAAAGCTCACAGACATGAAGTCCATGTAGCTGTGCTCACATTTAAGCTGCTCAGCATCGAGCCGCTCTGGGGCCATTTCCAGCGATTACTTTCCAGAGCTGTGATGTTGTGTTTGTTCAGTTTCTGCTGCCTTGATTGCAAAGCCCTAATAAAAAAGACATTTTTACTGTCACACTGTTACCTGCTTAAAAGAGGGAAATATAAAATAGCAGCTTCCAACCTGTGGCAGGAACACTCTTATTCAGAGTTCATTGTCCAACAGCTCAGACATGGACAATCATTTGTTGGTATAACACTGTTCCTGAAAATAAAAGGGAGCCGAGGTCCTACTGCACAGTCTTTTATATTCTGTGTCACTGATTCCTGTAGAGAAACTATGTGTTTACTAGCTGCTTGTTGGTTATGGTATCACACTGCATTATTGAAAAATGTCACATTTAAATGTCATTACTTCTCCCACAGCAGCAGAAGGTTAACAGCAGTTTCAGAGTCTGTCCACTCTGAGCTGACCCATAGGAAACACCGCCGGCTAACTCTGAGGGTCATTGTGGATGATTCAGCTTCACAGCCAGACACCAGTGAAAACGAAGCAGGATGTGCAGTGCTCGCAGGACATCTCAGCACGGGGGATGTAGCTCGGGTGGTGGAGCCGGTCACCTACTAACCAAATATCCTTGGGCAAGATTCTAACCCCACGTCTGATGGATCTATTGCAGTGTCGGTGCATAAATACAAAGTGTTTGTGTGAGTGAGGTAGAGTGCTCAGATGCTGAGCATGAAAAGCAAGCAGCTGAAACCACAAGGTGTGAAAATGGGCGTCGCTCACAAGTGTCGGGTGAGCTCATTGTGAAACCTGGCCCCACCCTATCATGTGACTTCCTGAGGTCAGATGGCCCAGGGTGTGTGTGGGCGTTAAGGCGTCTGGGAAGGATCTCAGAGCTGGATTATAGATGGCAGACAGTTGATGTCATAAGCCCCGCCCTCTGTTCAAAGATGGATGTTCACAAAAGTCGATTCTGTTCATCTGGACGTTTTCAGTGGGAGAAACATTTTGTCATCATCCAGGTGACTCCTTCAGTCTCAGCTAGGGATGGGTACCGGTATCTGGTGCCAAGAACGGTAGTAACCAGACCGAAACGCAGCGCACATTTCGGTGCTTTTTTTTCCTGAGATGTCATACACTTTGGATTCTAGCCAATCATTTTACGTTTCCGAGGATAGTAGGCGGGGCCAGGTACGTACGTTCTTTTAGAGCAGAGCTACAGATTAAAAATGTCCAAGGCGAAGCGGTCAAAGTCTGGCTGTACTTCACAGCAAAATATGCAAACTCAGCAGCAACAAGTGCTTTAAGCTGATACTGTGATACTGTCAAAGGAGGTAACACCTCAAATCTGATGAAACACCTGGCGACGCATAGTGTTTTTTTTAAAAGCCCAGAAATGCGCCGTATTTGATAGCTTGCTGCGAGACCTCACACCGAGCGCATCTACTGCGGGCCCGGAGTTAGCAACATCCCCCAAAAACCCGAAGAGGAGAGTCCTGGCCCCTAGCCCTGCCAGTGTAGCAGAAATGATGAGGAAGATGATGCAGCAGCAGCAGCCGTTCTTCTCTGCGTGAGTAGCTTAATGTTGTTCGTGTGTAATTTACGTTGAGTAGGCTAACCACGTTATTACATTAATGCATGTAAGGTGAACTAGCAAACACCATCATAGCTACATGCGGCTGTCCTCTTGTTTGATGGCAGATACTCCCTTCACCCTGGCCAAAAAGGCTAAAATGACCAAAGAAAAAGTGGAAAACAGCTGAACATGGCCGAGGATGTGAGTGGGTGTTAAGGCGTCTGGGAAGGATCTCAAAACTGGATTATAGATGGCAGACATTTGGTGTCCTCTCTGTCCAAAATGTGAACACTGGCATCCTTGAAAGAGTGACCTTTGACCTTAGATGCCAATGGACAGCCGAGTCTTGTCCTGTGGAGGTGGCTCTTCTATGTTATGCGTTTATGAAGTGGCTGTTTGGTGTCTCCTATGTAGAGGCCTGAGCTCCCCTCGCTGTTTTTGAGTCACTGAGCGTTTGTTCACAAGGACATGCACGATGAGCCTCTATGTGACAGAGACACTGTGGGGAGTGTCATCTGTCCCTGATCATGTGTGTGCTCACACAGACTCACTCTGTGTTTGTCTGATTGTCCCTCAGACAAACAGGTTTCGTCAGGGACCGAGCGACAGCACACACAGTGAGGAAATCACTGCTGTGCTGTGACTGTGAACTCTGAGCTGAATCTGCCCATGACCTACACTAACACATTAATGTACACTACAGTAAAAGTAACAAAACACTGTGTGGATAGATGCAGCATACACACATCACACAGATGATCTGTGTGATGTGTGGTGGCTGTGTGGACACACATGGCTGCTTTACTTTACTGTGATGGCACTAGCATCAAAGTTAGGTCAGAGTTTGAGGTTTTAATTTATCCCCAGGTTCAGTCGCAGGCTCTGTCCCCTCATTGCAGAGTTAAGCGACATCTTTGACTCTAACGTGTCTGCGAGTCACATCATAGGTGCGAGTGGACGGGTCACTGATAAAGCACACAATCAAATTCACATGGAGCCTCTTCTTTCTCTGAACATGTGATAAAAACTGTGTTATGTTGAGTAAAGACTTGTTGATTCCATTAAGTTGTGGACTTAAAGCTGTCATCCCTGATGGACAACATCTCCCACCCCATGCAGCAGACTGTGACAGCACTGAGCAGCTCCTTCAGTGGCTGCAGCACCCACGGTGTGGGACGGAGAGATTTCACAGGCCTCCCCACTGTTGTCAGACTCCACAACAAAGACTCCAGCTGATCAAACACATCCACACATGTGCAATAACAATAAGCGCAAAACTCTTTCTGGCATCGTTGTATTATACTCATATTGTATATAGCATTTGTCTTCTATTTTATTCGATTGTATACAGTATTTTATTTTATTCTATTCTACTGTGTACAGTTGTGGACAGTATCTATTGATCTCTTATTCCAGTGTTTTTCTCTAATTTTTATAGCTTTGCACTGCTGTAACAAAACAAATTTCCCACATGTGAGACTAATAAAGCTTATCTTATCTTATCTTATCTTATCTTATCTTAAGCAGCATGTCTCATGACATTTGCATGTTCATCCTAACAATACTGTTGATGATAGTTCTGTTACAGAAACAGCCACTAAATTAGGAACACTGGCTGATGGATTTAAAGATAAGGTTTGATAAAGACGTCTCACATCAAATGGCTTCTTAAACAACAGTTTCTCAAAGATCAACGACCAATGCTATTTCATATTTCCATGTGTAAGAGGTTTATTGAACTGACTGACAGTAACCGCTCTGTCCAAAGAGACTGACCCCGGGCCTGGGCTGTGATTATCGGGTGAGGAATGAGGGAAACAAAGGAGGGTGTGGGGTAACTTGGAGGACAGACGGTAGTGTAGGACAGGTTTAAACTCCAGGTGACCACGGCTGTCCCGTACAAGGACACAAATGGAACAGATGTTATTGTTCCCGCCTTGAAAGGTGTAAAAGGACGGACTGTTGGGTGTGGGCCTCATTTGGGTTTAATAGAAGCTTTAGTTTCTTACTGCTTGAATAATTACTTAGAAACCTGCAGACATATCAGTATAAAATAATGTGCAGCTGTAGTCACCTCTCAGCGCAGGGCAGCTTCTCCCCACCAGTTTTTACCAGTTGATGCACATCCTCATACAAAACTCTGTGAACTGCCGGGGCGGTTACTCTCTTTTGGAAAGTCTGACTGCAGCTGCTTTACAGCCTTAACAAAAGAGATCCATGTACATGATAATATGGAATCATCCAATCTTCTAATAAATAAAAAGTGTGCTACTGGTGATTCCTCGAAGTGGATAAATGAACATGCAACACTGCTATTCCCTCCTCAGAGGCATGGGTTGTAGCACTATCACCCGGTGTGAACACAGTCTACACTCGAGCAGCTACAGTAATGAGGTCGGTTGACCCAAAACCTCGAGGCACAGCATTTGGGAAACACTGATGCACTCTGCTCAACTAAAAACAGCAGATGTAGCTAAATGATGCATTATCCTGCACGCTGCAGCCATCATGCAGAGCTGGTGCGATTGTCTGCATAAGAAGGAAAGGACACATCAGTGCTTCCTTTTGTACCTCCTTTAGCAGAGAAGACATTGTAGCATCCTTGATGAAAGCAAAGGTGATAACACCATCCCAGATTTCACAGACAGACCATCCCTTTCAGTCTGTTGCCTGAAGCTGCTTTACACTGTACAGCAACGCTGCTGCAATATTACTCTCAGCAAACAGATCGATGATGCTGGAACTTGCTGCTCGCCTCTCGTGCCCCGCACGCCTGTATTTTAAAAACTAAAAAACTGTTTATCAAAACCTCCTGCTCGTACAGTTGTTTCCTGTCTGAAGCACAGGTCGTAATGCAGGTGTAACTCGTTGGTTATGTCCTCAGGTGTAGGATCGTCACCCATCCATCTTCATCCGCTTTATCCGGGGCCGGGTCGCGGGGGCAGCAGCCTAAGCAAAGAGGCCCAGACCTCCCTCTCCCCAGCCACCTCCTCCAGCTTATCCGGGGGAATACCAAGGCATTCCCAGGCCAGCTGAGAGATATAATCACTCCAGCGTGTCCTGGGTCTGCCCCGGCGCCTCCTCCCGGTGGGACATGCCTGGAACACCTCACCCAGGAGGCGCCCAGGGGGCATCCTTGTCAGATGCCCGAACCACCTCAGCTGGCTCCTTTCGATGTGGAGCAGCAGCGGCTCTACTCTGAGCCCCTCCCGGATGGCCGAACTTCTCACCCGATCTCTAAGGGAGAGGCCAGCCACCCTTCGGAGGAAGCTCATTTCTGCCGCTTGTATCCGCGATCTCGTTCTTTCGGTCACTACCCACAGCTCGTGGCCATAGGTGAGGGTAGGGACGTAGATCGACCGGTAAACTGAGAGCTTCGCTTTTACACTCAGCTCCCTCTTCACCACGACGGACCGGTGCAGCGTCCGCATTACTGCAGCTGCAGCCCCAATCCGTCTGTCGATCTCCGGCTCCCTTCTCCCATCACTCGCGAACAAGACCCCGAGATACTTGAACTCCTCCACTTGGGGCAGGAACTCATCCCCGACCCGGAGTGGGCACTCCACCCTTTTCCGGCTGAGAACCATGGCCTCAGATTTGGAGGTGCTGATCCTCATTCCCGCTGCTTCACACTCGGCTGTGAACCATTCCAGTGGGAGCTGGAGGCCCTCACCCGATGAAGCCAACAGAACCACATCATCTGCAAAAATCAGAGATGAGATTCTGAGGCCACCAAAGCGAAAGCCCTCCGCCACTTGGCTGCGCCTAGAAATCCTGTCCATAAAAATTATGAACAGAACCGGAGACAAAGGGCAGCCCTGGCGGAGCCCATCACCCACCGGGAACAAGTCCGACTTATTGCCGGCAATGCGAACCAAGCTCTTGCAACGGCTATATAGGGATCGAATGGCCCATAGCAATGGGCCAGACACCCCATATTCCCGCAACACCTCCCACAGGACACCCCGAGGGACACGGTCGAATGCCTTCTCCAAGTCCACAAAACACATGTAGACTGGTTGGGCAAACTCCCATGCACCCTCAAGTATCCTGGAGAGGATAAAGAGCTGGTCCAGTGTTCCGCGACCAGGACGAAAACCGCATTGTTCCTTCTGTATCTGAGGTTCGACTAACGGACGAACTCTCCTTTCCAGCACCCTGGCATAGACTTTCCCAGGGAGGCTGAGGAGTGTGATCCCCCTGTAGTTGGAACACACCCTCCGGTCCCCTTTCTTAAAGATGGGGACCACCACCCCGGTCTGCCAGTCCACAGGTACTGCCCCTGATCTCCACGCAACATTGCAGAGGCGTGTCAACCAGGACAGCCCTACAACGTCCAGAGCCTTCAGGAACTCGGGGCGGACCTCATCAACACCAGGGGCTCTGCCACCAAGGAGTTGTTTAACTGCCTCAGTGACCTCGCCCCCGGAAATTGGCGGGTCATTCCCCTCATCCCCAGACTCTGCTTCCTCCTCGGAAGACGTGTCAGTGGGATTAAGGAGGTCCTCGAAGTATTCCTTCCACCGCCTGACAATTTTCTCAGTCGACGTCAGCAGCGCTCCGCCAGCACTATACACAGTGCAGGTAGAGCACCGCTTTCCCCTCCTGAGACGTCTGACGGTTTGCCAGAATCTCTTCGAGGCAGTCCGAAAGTCTTTTTCCATGGCCTCTCCGAACTCCTCCCACACCCGAGTTTTTGCTTCAGCCACTGCCCGAGCCGCATTCCGCTTGGCCTGTCGATACCTGTCGGCTGCCTCCGGAGTCCCACAGGCTAACCAAGCCCGATAGGACTCCTTCTTCAGTCTGGTGGCTCCCTTCACCTCTGGTGTCCACCATTTGGTTCGGGGATTACCACCACGGCAGGCACCAACCACCTTGCGGCCGCAGCTCAGTGCAGCAGCTTCGGCAATGGAGACGCTGAACATGGTCCATTCGGACTCAATGTCCCCAGCCTCCCTCGGAATGCGTTGAAGATCTCGCGGACTGGGGCCTCTGCTAGACGTTCCCAGCACACCCTCACTACGCGTTTAGGTGCACCAGGTCTGTCCAGCGTCCTCCCCCGCCACCTGATACAACTCACCACCAGGTGGTGATCAGTTGACAGCTCAGCCCCTCTCTTTACCCGAGTGTCCAGAACATATGGTCGCAGGTCTGCTGATACGATTACAAAATCGATCATCGACCTACGGCCTAGAGCGTCCTGGTGCCACGTGCACTTATGGACACTCTTATGTTCGAACAAGGTGTTCGTTATGGCCAAACTGTGATTAGCACAGAAGTCCAATAACAAAGCACCGCTCGGGTTCAGATCAGGGAGGCCGTTCCTCCCAATCACGCCCCTCCAGGTCTCGCTGTCGTTACCCACGTGAGCATTGAAGTCTCCCAGCAGGACAACAGAGTCTCCAGGTGGAGACACCCTCCAGCACCACCCCCCCCCAGGGACTCTAAGAAGGCTGGGTACTCTGAACTGCCACTCGGCGCATAAGCGCAGATGACAGTCAGGACCCGTTCCCCGACCCTAAGGCGCAGGGAACAAACCCTCTCGTCCACCGGGAAAAACCCCAACGTACCGGCAGCAAACCGAGGGGATATTAGGATACCCACCCCAGCCCGCCGCCTCTCACCAGGGGCAACTCCAGACTGAGACAGAGTCCAGCCCCTCTCCAGGAGACTGGTTCCAGAGCCCAAGCCATGCGTAGAGGTGAGCCCGACTATATCTAGCCGGTACCTCTCAACCTCACGCACTAACTCAGGCTCCTTCCCCACCAGAGAGGTGACATTCCATGTCCCTATTGCCAGTCTTGGCAGCCGGGGGTCAGTCCGCCAGGGCTTCCGCTCCTGGCCGCCACCCGGCACACAATGCACCCGACCCCTATGGCGCCTCCTGCGGGTGGTGGGCCTGCGGGAGGATCGTCACGATGGACAAAAGGCAGAGTGAAACTGGATCATCTTCTCTTTTTTTTTTTTTTTTTTTTTTTTTTGCCTGTCCCGTTTGGCTCTTTTGCCATCAGAATTGTTGTCTAAAGGCAAAGAAAGATGCCCAACGGATTTACTTTACCAAACTGACCATCCCAGCCTTGCCGTAATGGTCCATTTGATTCACCTTTTATTGTTTATTTTATTTTCACTTAATGAATACGGGACAGACTTGACTGGGGGAAAGAAGGGGAGAAAGAAAGAGGGAAAGAGAAACAGCTGAGAAGAGGGACGGGGGAGAAGGGCAAAAGACAAAAACCAACAGAATGAGCAGAGAAAAAAAATGCATCTATCAATCACCTGGATCACCTGCTGAGAAAGAAAAAAGAAAGCAAGCAGAAGAGAACAAGAGTAATAGAATAAACAACATCACAATGATATATGGGAATATGACAGTAAATACTAAATGTTAAACATTATTGTGCAGCACATAAGATCAACAGAACACAGTGTGCTTTGAGGTAGGAGCCAAAAAGGGTGTAGTTTGTGGGTGTGATCACCCGTGTGTACACCTGTGAGCATGGACGCGCTTGTTTTTTGTTTTTTTAAAAGGTTCCTTCATGTAATAATCTGCTAGAGGGTGTGGGGGGGCCACAGCCCCGTCCTCCAGGGCGTTAAGCAGGTGTGGAGGAGATCAAAACTCCAGACATCCAGAGGCCCCCAGAACACAAGAGACCAAGGAAGACCAACAGAGGGGCAGCTGCGCCACTGTCCCGGAAAGAGCTGAGGAGAGTCCCAGATGAGGGCTCACTCAGCAGCCGCGGAGCAGAAGCCAGGGGGAGTTGCAGTGACGCGCCCGTGAGCTCCGCCGGCAGCCAGCTGCGCCTGAGTGACCGAGCCCCAGGCCGAGAGGCCGGGGGCACCCCACCTCCGAAGTGGCCCGAGCGAGCCCCAGGCCCCAGGCCCCGATAAGCGGCCGCCAAAGAGTGAGCCGGTGTGTACCTGGACGCCCATCCCCGGACACAAAGAACCACCAACGCACCGATGTCTGAGGGGGTCCGCCACTGGCAGGGGAAGTGGTGGTAGGGGGAGATAGGCCTCCAAACCTTGGAGGGCCTGAGATGTCCCCAGAGAGGTGGCGCCTGACACCCAACCTGACATATAGACACAGACATACAGGCACACACAGATACAAACATCCATTCCCACCCTCATGCTCTCATATGCACTTACTCCACACTCAACCAACGTGGAGACAGACATAAAGAGATGCTGTACACACGATCACACTCCCCAAGCGTACTCTACAAACCGGGTCTAGGTGCCCCCGCCCCTGGAGGGGGGAACTGCACCCAGACCCAGGTGGTGTTTCCCTTTTCCCTGCGGTGGGGGGAGGCAGACAGCCCCGACTCCGCAGCAGCAGGAAGGCTCCACACTCCAGACCGCAGTCGGACGGCCAACTCCTCCTCCTAGTCCTAGCCCCCCTGCTCCAGCAGGTCGCAGAGAACGGGGGTGAGAGAAGACTCCGAACCTCCCTCCACCCGCTCATTGTAATGTTGATGCATGTGTGTTCTAAGGTGCATTTAAAACCCAGGAGGGCTTGGAGCTACCTGCCAGAGAGCAGCAGGTAAGCGCATGGTCCCTCCTGCTAGCCCTCAATGTCTACGTGTATTTAACATTGAGAGGTGGGCAACGATGCCAGGGGTGGGGTGTACACCCTGATGGTACTTTGGACTCCGTGTATCGTGCCCACCCCCAAGATCCTATATGTATGTGTAATGAGAGTGTGAGTAATGTGAATGTCTAAGTTGTGGGATAAAATTGAGGCAGAGGCAGCCAGAAGGGGACAGAGGGGGGGGGGGGGGGGGGGGTAGCCTCCTCTGCACCCTGGTGACATACCCCTACTCCAAGGCCCTGCATGTGTGGGTGGTTGTGGTGGAGCGGGAAGAGGGAGGCAGCTGGAGATGGGGAGGGAAGGAAGGGAGGGGCAAGTGACCCCTCCCTGGGGCCAGCTCCCCCGCTGACCCCAGTAGGCACCCCCATACTCCGCGACCCGCCAGGGAAAGGGGGCCCAGGCACATCCAGACCGGGCCCAGTGCAGCAGCGCCGCCCGGCCCCACAGAGCCCGGGACAGTCCACCCAACCCCACCACAGAGAAAACTGCACCCACCCCACCATCCACTCATCTTCCAGACTACATAAGACAATAAACACCCAGGCTGAGATCTTCCTCCACCTCTCCTGTATCTCCCCCTCCTGCAGAGGGAGCTCCTGAGGAGAGGAAAGCTCCTGCAAGATGTGACAATCTCCCCCACCAGTTGAAGAGCCCCCCAGGTGGCTCGACGCACCGGCGGCACCCTGCTCCAGGGCTGGGCCCCCATGCACCCACCCGCCCACAACCCCGGCAACACACCAACCAGGACCCAAGCCCCCGAGGCCCGGCCCGGGCCCCAGCCCAGAGACGGAGCGCCCCCAGAACCTCACGCCCATCCCGGACCCACCCAGGGGCAGCCAGGCTACCAGGTCAGTAACCCACGTCCGTCAGCACAGACCCTCCCCTAGCCCCGCTGCACGCAGCCGTGAGGAAACAGTCACCGGAGAGCCAACAGAGCCCCTAACCGGACATGACCGCTACCCCGGGTTGAGCCCCCCAAGGAAGATGCCTCCAGGGAACCCCCCGACGCCCTAAGCCTGTCCCTACCCCCACACCAATCACAACAGTGAAGGCGGGACCAAACTATGACCCCCCCACCCCCACTAGGTGATGGAGCTGATCAAAGGAGCCCAGAGCAATTGATCTGATGTGGTGGCAGAGGCTGTATCAAGACTAATGTAATCTAATAGATAATTTCTATATTGGTTAGAATTAAGATTATTTTAATTTTTCCAGTTCATGAGGACTGTTTTCTTGGCTATGCATAGGGCAGTGAAAACCATATGGGCTATATTCTTTTCTGAAGTGACATTATCTAAGCTGCCCAACAAACACACTAAGGGGGAAGTTGGAATGTTACATTTCAGACACTTCGATAAGTCTTCACATATCTCGCGCCAAAACTTCTGAACTGGTGGACAGAACCAAAGAGCGTGGATATAATTGTCCGGTGAATTGGTTTGGCAGTGTGAGCAGTTGTTGGTAGACGTAAAGCCCATCTTGAACATCCGATGACCTGTATAGTGCACTCTATGTAATATTTTGTATTGAATTAATTGAAGACTGGGATTTCTAATTAGATGAAAGGTTTTTAAGCAAATCTGAGACCAGAAGTTTAGGTCTAAGTTAACTGATAAATCCGCTTCCCATTTTGCAATAGGAAGTGATATTGATTCATCTGTTTTAGAAAGCATTCTGTATATTTTGGATATTAATTTGGGGGTTTTAAGAGTAAGAAATTGAACCACACTTGGTGGTGTTTGTAGTTCAACTTGACCTGGTTTAAATTTCTTTCTTACTATGGATTTAATTTGTTGATATTCTAAAAATCTTTTCTTGTTGATCCCATATTGTGTAACTAGTCCGTCAAATGAAATAAATTCTGTTCCTTCTAGTATATGTTCTAAATATTTGATTCCTTTATCACTCCAATCTGAAAAGTTTATCATATTATTGTTTTGTAATATGTCAGGGTTGTTCCAGATAGGTGTACGTTTGCATGGGATTAATGAAGACGCCGTCAATTTTAGAAACTCCCACCATGCTGTCAGAGAAGAGCTGATGTTGATGCTTTTAAAGCATTCATGTCGTTGGATGTTTGAGCTGATAAATGGTAGGTCTGAGATCTCTAGATTATTGCAGAGTGCTTGTTCTACATCTAGCCAAGGTTCATCTAAGAGGGTATGTTTTAGCCATCCTGAGATAAACTGAAGCCTGTTGGCTAAGAAGTAGTGCTGAAAGTTAGGCAGTTCTAGTCCTCCTTTATCCTTGGTCTTTTGTAGTGTTTTTAAGCTTATACGTGGGGGGGTTTATTTTTCCAAAGGAATTTGGACATACATGAATCTAGAGATCTGAACCAATCTTGTGGCGGTTGGATCATCTTCTCAGCAGTAAGAGGAACAGGAACCGACAGCTGAGCCAGATTTAATTTCACCGTCACTGGAAATGAGTCTTATTCATTTTTGAGCCTCTGTAATAAAGAGCTGTTTTTCTCTGGACTGTCCTCATGTGTATAACACAAAACTGTGTCGCCACATGGGGTCAGCAGCAGGAAAGTTTCAGGTCACCAGAGATAAGGTCCAGCGTGAACTCTCGATTTGAACTAGACAGAAATCACACATCAGGCGTGACTCGCTTCCTTTCTCCTGTTAACTGTCTGTGAAGTTTGCTTTATTCTCTAGTGATAAGATTTAGAGATGCACAAAATGCACAGTCAAAAGAAAATCACTTAAAAGATGCAGTTTATGCAGAAAAATAAATCTGAGCTTCAGTTCGATGATTGAGTCTAAATCTGAAGATCAGAATGAAAGAAAAGAAACATCCGTACAACACTGTGTCAGCCGTTATGTGATTTGTAGTTTAATGCACATTTACATCTAAACTCAGAACCACAGAAGCAGGCCAGTAATCTGATGAAATGAACATGTTTATGATGCAGAATGTCACAGGTCGTCTGTATTATTCACCATCAGTCCATCCATCCGGTCCATTCTAGCGATTACATTCGCTGTGGCGCCACCAAGTGCCGACAAGTGTTCAGTGCAAGCCAGGGCTTTCTCCGATGTCTGAGGACTTAACCAGACTCGGATCGGTCTAAACTACCAGACGAGAAAAGAATAATAAACATCTGTTCATGTGTGTCAGTGCGTGTCCTCACTGGAAGATCTCCCTGCTACAGAGAACACAGAGACACCGAGGAGTGATTGGACAACCAGAACCCAGGATACACAGGTTCAGTGAATGTGGTGTTGAAGGTGTGGAGGTGGATCAGTGAGTCAGAGGAGATTCTGTAGAAGGACAGCATGCCAGCAGGCCAGTCCACGTACACTGCTATTCTGTCGAGGACAGAGGAGGAGGAGACGCGTGTTCCTCTGTTATTGTGCATTGCATAGAACCCAACATGAGAGCACCTTAGACTCCACGAGTAGTTATTGTCTCCAAACCGAACCCTCTGGAAAGTGTTTCTGTTTTCTCTGTAACTCACTGCTATGTCAATCACTCCTTCCCACTTCACCTCCCAGTAACAGCGACCAGTCAGTCCACTGGTACACACCATTTGCACAAAGGAGTGAAACCTCTCTGAGTGAAAGGGATATGGCTGCTCTTCCATCACACGTGTCAGCTTCCTGTTGTTGTCAGATAGTTTGAGGTTTCTGTGTAATGTATTTGTGTCCGGTACAAGTGCACAGAAATCTGATGGAGAGAGGAAACAGCAAACGCTTTATCGTCTGAAGCTTTTACGTGCTGCTTTATTCACACGCTGACTGTTAATAAGAGGAAAAGTTAAGGAGTTTATTGTTTGGATCTCCAGTCAGACTGAGAATGAATGCACACACACACATTTCTGATTTAAATAAGTGAACACACACTCACACTTCTTTAGACCGGGTCTCAGCCTCTGCTCTCCACAATGTTCCAGCCTGGAGGAAGAAACAAAGTCTGATTAATATTAGGGTTGTCAAAATCAACGTGGATTCGTCACGATTAATCCGATTAAAATTTTTAACGCAATTAACACATCTGCAGCGCTGAATGACTCAAAATCCCTGAAATGTCTCTGTCAGCGCATTTGGGGCAGTTTGTCCAAGTAGAGTTACCTTTGCACATGTGCAGTAGATCTGGTAGTGACGGGCAGCAGAACCAACCAAATCAATATGGATGATGACAAACAGCACACTGGCCCTCTTGTGGGAAATTTGAGTATAAAAAGCAACAAGACGGAGCAGTCGACCGACATAAAGTATTGTGCACAATGTGCACAATACTTTATGT